>NW_016815304.1:745687-775769 GCF_001698545.2 Rhinopithecus bieti
AGAATCGCTTGAACCCAGGAGGCAGAGATTGCAGTGAGCTGAGATCACACCATTGCACTCCAGTCTGGGCAACAGGGCAAGACTCCTCAAAAAAAAAAAAAAAAAAAAAAAAAAAAAAAAAAAAAAGAAGGATGTAACATGGATTTATAAATTCTACCATAGATATCCCTGATACAGTAAGTGAAAAAAGCAAGCTTCAGATAGTCAAACTCGTAGAAGCTGAGAATACAATAGGGGCCAAGAGGAGGGGAAATGGGGAGTTTCTGTTCAATAGGCATAAAATTACAGTTAAGCCAAATGAATAAATTCTAGAGATCTGCTGTACAACATAGTCCCTGCAGTTACTAATACTGTAGTGTGCACTTAAAAATGTGTTAAGATCACATCTGTAATCCCAGCACTTCGGGAGGCTGAGGTGGGCAGATCCCTTGAGGTCAGGAGTTGGGGACCAGCCCAGACAAAACCCCGTCTCTACCAAAAATACAAAAAATTAGCCAAGTATGGTGGTGCATGCCTGTGGTCCCAGCTACTTGGGAGGCTGAGATAGGAGGACCCCTTGAACCTGGGAGGCAGAGGTTGCCATGAGCTGTGATTGTACCACTCCAGTCTGGGTGACAGAGTGAGACCCTGTCTCAAAAAAAGAAAAAAAAAAAAAAAAAGAATATGTTAAGAGGGTAGATCTTAAATGTTAAGTGTTCTTACAGCAAAACAAACAACAAATCCCCATGAAGGGACAAAAGGAAACTCTTGCACAGGGTGAATATGCTTCTCACTTTGACTATGGCAATGATATCATGGATGTTTGCATGTGTCCAGACTCATCAAATTGTATGCATTAAACAGGTACAGCTTTTCTGATCCATAAAGTTGTTAAACACAAGCCTCAGAACACAAGTACGGTACCATAGCATTTTTTTTTCCCCAAAAAACGTATTAGTTTGCTAGGATTTCCATAGCAAAGTGCCACAGATGTGGTAGCTTAATCAACAGAAGCTTATTTCCTCATATTCGTGAAAGCTGGAAGTCTGAGACCAAAGGGTCAGCAGGGCTGTTTCCTTCGGAGGTCTCTGTCCTTGGATGGCAGGAGGCCCTCTTCTTCCTGTTCCCTCACTTGGTTGTCCCTCTGTGTACACCCATATCTAAATTTCCTCTTCTTGTAAGATGTCTTATAAGGACATCAGTCAGACTGAGTTAGGACCCACCCTAATAAATTCACTTTAACTTCATTGCCTCTTTAAAGAGCTATCTCCAAATAGTCACATTTTGAGATAATGGAGATGGGGACTTCAACATACGAATTGCAGGGGTTACAATTCAGCCCATGCAGATATCAACATCACATGGATGGAGTGTCCGTGTGTGTGAGCATTTGTGTTTGTAAAACATGTGTGTTTGTAAATACGCAAGGTAGCATTGGGGAATGTTCGCAGTATAATAAAGAACACTTGCCTTTGGGTTGGAACATTGATTTTGGAGAATAAGCTGTAAAAGGGAACTTTTGCCTTTGTTTCTATACAGGACTTCATTCTTGATTTCATAGAATGAAAATAGGTTAATTTGTATTGGCAAGAATAAAACATTCTTAAAACAGTAAAAGAAGTAAAGAACAAGGGCCGCTTGCACTTCATTATGTAAGTAAAGCTATATTCTGTAGACTCCAAGCTTGTCCAGTTTAATACCAAAACCAGATGGCCCAGGTGGGTATTACAGCACTCTCTCGGGAACTTAATGCCTCTGTGACTGTCTTAAGCTTCCTTCTCTGGGCTCCAGTGCTTCCATCTGTGGCATGAAACATCTGGCCAAGACGACGTGCAAGGCCTTTTCGTTTCTCAAAGCCCACAGTCCATAGTTTATGTAGATTAGAGTGAGAAACAATGGTCAGGAAAGACCACTGAGTAGCCAGAGATGGGAATTGCAATCCTCATGCCGACACCTATGTCACTGTGTGAATTTGGGAAACTCGCTTTTCCTTTCTGGGTCACGGTTTCACCCTGAGCAGAACAAGCAGCTGGAATTGGATCAATGGCTCTTCCCTTGACTCTGAAGCACCCTAACCAAGAGAAGTTTCACAGGTGGCTTAAAGCGCAGTGGGTAGGGACCTCTTTCTCTCCCACCACAGTGGACAACTTTGTATCCATCGATAAAAGAACAGACTTCAGAAGAAGTTTCTACTTAGAAAGAGGAAAGAGTTCTAATGCTAAAGGAAGCTTCTCACAGAGAAAGGGATAAAAGTTTTGTAGGCTGCCTGGAAGTTTACAGAAGCTTGGGATACTGAGGAGAAGGCAAAACACTGAGTGCATTCAAGCATTTATACATATCCTCGGGCATGGAGCATGCACAAGGATAGAAAACTGGGTAGGTTATTTCTGGCCAGATACAGAGGGTACTGGTTGCCTCAGGGATGTTCCTTGCTGAGAAAAAGAATTCAGCGATATTTCTCCTATTTGCCTTTCAAAGAGGAGAAATATGGCTCTGTTCTGTCCAGCTTACTGGTAGCCAGAAGTCTTATCTCTGGTGTTCCCTGAACATCGCTGTTATCCTGTTCTTTTTTCAAGATGTCCAGATTTCATATTGTTCAAACACACATGCTCTACAAACAATTTGTGCAGTTGACACAATCCTCACAGGGTCCTGAGGCGACATTCATCCTCCTTAGCTTACGAAAAAGATGACGGGATTAAGAGATTAAAGTAAAGACAGGCATAGGAAATCACCAGGGTATTGACTGGGGAAGTGATAAGTGTCCATGAAATCTTCACAATTTATGTTCAGAGATTACAGTAAAGACAGGTGTAAGAAATTACAAAAGTATTAATTTGGAGAACTAATAAATATCCATGAAATCTTCATAATTTATATTCTTCTGCCGCGGCTTCAGCCAGTCCCTCCGTTCGGGGTTCCTGACTTCCTGCAACGGTTGCCCTATTAAAGGGCTTGACTCTTACTGTGCAGTCTATATTAGGAGGCTAAGTCATTATGCGCATTCCGATTCCTTGTATTATCTTGGTAAATTGTCTTTTATCATGATTTAGTATTCCTTTTTAACGTTACTTGACATTAACATTGGTACATTCATTTTTAATTTTATATCCCATCATTTTCATTTCAGTTATTCTGGCTTATTTTTATTTGCTGCTTTTGTTTTAAATGTGACTTTTGTAAGCAGCTTAGATACATTTTTTGTTTTATCAAATCTAATCATATTTATTTATTTATATTTATTTATTTTTAAAAATAGAAGCAGGATCTTGCTATGTTACCCAGGCTGATCTCAAACTCCTGGCTCAAGCAATCCTCCCATCTCGGCCTCCCAAAGTGCTGGGATTACGAGTGTGAGCCACCACACCCAACTGCATTTTGCGTAAGCACACAAGCATAATCTATTTACTTTTATTATAATTATTGATACATTTCATGATTTTCATCAGTACACTTCTCTTTCCTTGCTTTTTCTCGGATTGATAAAGGTTTATCCTTTGCCATTACAGATTATCGATTCTATTTCTTTTTCATTAGAAGTTACTATTAAATTCTCAAAGTATACCTACTCTTCTAACCACCTATGATGTTATCAGGGTTTATTATTTTTCACCATCTTTCTCCCCCAAAATGATTAGAACCCTAGAACACTTTAATTATCCTTCAGACCCCTCTTTATTACTGTGCGTATTATTATTACTATCTAGTATTTTTCCATGTTAGGTAAAAACAAATAAGCAGATATTACTTGCTGTTATGTTTTTATAAAGGTAAGATTTAAGTAGATTTGCCATCATAGCTTACTAGTTTCTCTCTGCATATGTTTTTCTTTTACTTGTATCCCAACCCAAGTTTCTGGGTTCAACTTTCTTCTTGCTGAAAAGCCTTCTTAAGGAGCTAGGTCTTTCAGTGAGAGTCAGGCAAGGTTGACTCTCTCTCCGTATGAATGGAAACATCTTTGTTTCATCTCACTTTCGAATAATAATGCAGGTTAGGTTTCAAATTCCAGGTTGATATTTATTTCCTCTCCACATTCTGAAAATGGTAATCTAGCATCTATGGTCGTATACTGAAAGTTTCCTATCAGTAGAATTGTTTCTTTGTATGTAACACTTGTTTCTTAGTCTGGAAACTTTTAAGAGCACTCCTTTATCCTTGGTGTCCTGAAGTTTTACCACATGTTACTAGGTGTGAATTTATTTCACTTAGCATGTCTGTCTTAAATAATGGAAAAGTTCTCCTAGAATATTGCAACATTTGACACTCCACCTATTTTCTAGTTCTGGGGAAAAATATGAGATGCATGTTAGAACACCACAATCTGTCCTCAATGTCTCATAAAATCTCTTTCATATCTGTCACAATTGTCCCCTTCTGTACCATATTCTGAGTGAGTTTGTCACAATTATCTCCCAATTCTGAGCTCTCTTGCTCTCTCTCTCCCCCTCTCTGACCGTGTCCAGTTTAGAGTTGTCCTGCCTATTGGCATTTAATTTTATCAATGTTTAATTTCCCCCCAGAATTTGTAAAGGCTTTGGTTCTTATCCACCTGTTCCTAATTTTTTCTCTGTTTTTCTTTTTTTAATTATATAATGTTCCAGAATTTTAGTTGAATTTTTCCTTTGTGGTTTCCTCTTATCTCACTCCCAAACAAGTATTCATTCATTTTTGTTTTCTTTTGTAATGTTAACATTTTTGGTTGCAATTACATCTCTAGCAGTTTTTTTCTTAGTATCATTCTTTCTACGGAGTCTTCTAAGTCCCCAGTTTAAAACTATGTTCAACATTGTCAGCTTGGGATTCTCATCTCACAAAGATGCTCCTGATCTAATCCTTGAGTCAAGATGTGTTCTTCCCCATTCTTGACTTGGGCTGCTTCTGCATATTTCGGTTCCTTTGGAAGAGCAGAACACTGCAGCCACAGCCTTAAACCTCGNAGGGTATTGACTGGGGAAGTGATAAGTGTCCATGAAATCTTCACAATTTATGTTCAGAGATTACAGTAAAGACAGGTGTAAGAAATTACAAAAGTATTAATTTGGAGAACTAATAAATATCCATGAAATCTTCATAATTTATATTCTTCTGCCGCGGCTTCAGCCAGTCCCTCCGTTCGGGGTTCCTGACTTCCTGCAACGGTTGCCCTATTAAAGGGCTTGACTCTTACTGTGCAGTCTATATTAGGAGGCTAAGTCATTATGCGCATTCCGATTCCTTGTATTATCTTGGTAAATTGTCTTTTATCATGATTTAGTATTCCTTTTAACGTTACTTGACATTAACATTGGTACATTCATTTTAATTTTATATCCCATCATTTTCATTTCAGTTATTCTGGCTTATTTTATTTGCTGCTTTTGTTTTAAATGTGACTTTTGTAAGCAGCTTAGATACATTTTTTGTTTTATCAAATCTAATCATATTTATTTATTTATATTTATTTATTTTAAAATAGAAGCAGGATCTTGCTATGTTACCCAGGCTGATCTCAAACTCCTGGCTCAAGCAATCCTCCCATCTCGGCCTCCCAAAGTGCTGGGATTACGAGTGTGAGCCACCACACCCAACTGCATTTTGCGTAAGCACACAAGCATAATCTATTTACTTTTATTATAATTATTGATACATTTCATGATTTTCATCAGTACACTTCTCTTTCCTTGCTTTTCTCGGATTGATAAAGGTTTATCCTTTGCCATTACAGATTATCGATTCTATTTCTTTTCATTAGAAGTTACTATTAAATTCTCAAAGTATACCTACTCTTCTAACCACCTATGATGTTATCAGGGTTTATTATTTTCACCATCTTTCTCCCCAAAATGATTAGAACCCTAGAACACTTTAATTATCCTTCAGACCCCTCTTTATTACTGTGCGTATTATTATTACTATCTAGTATTTTCCATGTTAGGTAAAACAAATAAGCAGATATTACTTGCTGTTATGTTTTATAAAGGTAAGATTTAAGTAGATTTGCCATCATAGCTTACTAGTTTCTCTCTGCATATGTTTTCTTTTACTTGTATCCCAACCCAAGTTTCTGGGTTCAACTTTCTTCTTGCTGAAAAGCCTTCTTAAGGAGCTAGGTCTTTCAGTGAGAGTCAGGCAAGGTTGACTCTCTCTCCGTATGAATGGAAACATCTTTGTTTCATCTCACTTTCGAATAATAATGCAGGTTAGGTTTCAAATTCCAGGTTGATATTTATTTCCTCTCCACATTCTGAAAATGGTAATCTAGCATCTATGGTCGTATACTGAAAGTTTCCTATCAGTAGAATTGTTTCTTTGTATGTAACACTTGTTTCTTAGTCTGGAAACTTTTAAGAGCACTCCTTTATCCTTGGTGTCCTGAAGTTTTACCACATGTTACTAGGTGTGAATTTATTTCACTTAGCATGTCTGTCTTAAATAATGGAAAAGTTCTCCTAGAATATTGCAACATTTGACACTCCACCTATTTTCTAGTTCTGGGGAAAATATGAGATGCATGTTAGAACACCACAATCTGTCCTCAATGTCTCATAAAATCTCTTTCATATCTGTCACAATTGTCCCCTTCTGTACCATATTCTGAGTGAGTTTGTCACAATTATCTCCCAATTCTGAGCTCTCTTGCTCTCTCTCTCCCCTCTCTGACCGTGTCCAGTTTAGAGTTGTCCTGCCTATTGGCATTTAATTTTATCAATGTTTAATTTCCCCCCAGAATTTGTAAAGGCTTTGGTTCTTATCCACCTGTTCCTAATTTTTTCTCTGTTTTCTTTTTTTAATTATATAATGTTCCAGAATTTTAGTTGAATTTTCCTTTGTGGTTTCCTCTTATCTCACTCCCAAACAAGTATTCATTCATTTTGTTTTCTTTTGTAATGTTAACATTTTGGTTGCAATTACATCTCTAGCAGTTTTTTTCTTAGTATCATTCTTTCTACGGAGTCTTCTAAGTCCCCAGTTTAAAACTATGTTCAACATTGTCAGCTTGGGATTCTCATCTCACAAAGATGCTCCTGATCTAATCCTTGAGTCAAGATGTGTTCTTCCCCATTCTTGACTTGGGCTGCTTCTGCATATTTCGGTTCCTTTGGAAGAGCAGAACACTGCAGCCACAGCCTTAAACCTCGACACAATGTTTATCTGCCTCCTTTTAGAGGACAAGTTCACCCCCTAAAGTGATCTGGGATCACCTATTATCATGCTCAGAGCTTGAGTCCCTCTTATTCTTGGCCCCTGCAGGGTTTGAACACTTAGCTGCATAGGTGTGCTCCTGGCCTCGTGTCCAGTAGGTTTGCGTAGCAAGCGGTGTGTTTTTACTTGATTTCTGAACTTTGCAAATATTTATTTTTATTTTCAGTGTGAATATGTTAAGCAACATATTCAAGAGTAAGCAGCTGATGGAACAGAGATACAAAGCCAGGCCCAAGGGGCTGCGCAGCCTCTGCTTTTCCCATTATAAGTCTCTTTGCTGGACTTCTGAAGTGGTATTCCAAGAGACCCAGCTCCTGTCCCTACTTTGCAAGAGTATCTTGCTACAGTGTAAACCTAACCTTATAATTCCCTTGCTCTGTGGGCACCCCTTGGCCTAAGGACTAAGTTTGAGTTACTAGGTTGGGGCACTGCACTCATTAGTTACCCAGCACAGCTTACATATAAGTCGTATAGGTTTCTTTCTTATTTTGTTCAAAGACCATAGTATTATTTACTGTTAAGTAGACAGACTCAGGCAACTGGGAGGATTGTATCTTTGTATAAATGCTGTTGTGAGCATCCATACATATACACTCCCACTCCCCCCACACAAACATGCAACACATTATCATTGTTCCACATTTAGATTTGAGTTTGCATTAGCTCAACCTAGTAACTCAAACTTAGTCCTTAGGCCAAGGGGTGCCCATAGAGCAAGGGAATTATAAGATTAGGTTTACACTGTAGCAAGATGCTCTTGCAAAGTAGGGACAGGAGCTGGGTCTTTTGGAAAACCACTTCAGAAGTCCAGCAAAGAGACTTATAATGGGAAAAACAGAGGCTGCGCAGTCCCTTCGGCCTGGCTTTGTATCTCTGCCCCATCCCCTACTTACTCTTGAATATGTTGCTTAACCTCCCTGTGTTTCATTTTCTTTATCTTTAAAATGAGGATAACAATACCATTGACTGGTAATGTTTGGGGAATAAGCTCAAATCCTGGGGCTTAATAGTTCTGACTATAATTGATTGACTGGTTCCTGTGCTAAGTACTTTGCATATATTATTTCAGTCAATGCTTATGAAAACCCTGTGAGGTAAGTTTCATTACCCAAAGTACAGATACAAAAATCCAAGTCTTCAGAGAATTGAAATAATTTACTTGCCCGAGGTTGAACAGCAAGCAAGTAAGCTACGTAATCAGCATGTGATGCTACCTCTATCTGGCTCCTAATCAATAGGAAGATGAAAGCTCTTATTTCACTATTCCTATTTATAAGGCCAAGTCTGGAGGGATAAAGGGAAGAAGGTAACTGTGGAATAGAGAGGACAGATATGGCAGGTGAGGTACAAGGAAGAGTCAAAGTTAACTCAGGGCATGAATTTAAAAAGATACAAGGGGTCTTAATTGCAAAAAGTGAGGTACATCAATTTGTCTTCAACAACCAAGACCTGCAAACTTGGTTTCAAGGCAGACAGAGATAGGGTTAGGGAATCTGCTTCCCAACTCTGGGACCTTGGACGAGTCGTTTCATTTTCTGAGCCCCAAGTTCCACATGTGTAAATGGAATAATAGTCTGTTCTCTGCAGGCTTGTTGAGAGGATAAAAGGAAATAGAACCATCTCAGGCATAGAGTAGGCGTGCAGCCAGGGATCAGGGTCAAGTCCAGGTAATTTCAGAGCTCTTCTTTCCCACCTACATTCTGCTTCCCACTGAGGATGAGGCAGTTGACTCAGGCCTCCAGGGACAGGTAGGCCTTAAAATGCAGAGGGAAGATCGAAGGTGTTTTAGTCGGAGAAGGCTGTAAACTCAGGAAAAGCTTTATTCATTTTTCAGCAGTTTTTAACTCTTAAATAGTTTTCATACTTTGGAGTATGTAGAATGTAAAGGTGAGGGATACTTCTTCTGTTTCTTTTTCTTTTTTTTATGCAACTCTTGTAATTAAACACAAATCTTGAATAATGCAAACCTATAATTCATGCAAATTGATCCCTAATGAGATGGAAACAAGCCAGGTTTTAATTTGTTGAACTTGCAGGAGATAGCATAATGAGTTGGAAGGAACAGATGCAAAAATATGTCTCCTTTCATCTAAAATGAGCCCAACATTTCATTTCTCTGCTCAGTCTCATAAGCTTTTAGTATCTCTAATGTCTTCAATACTATTTCAATTTTTAAATTTTTTAAATTTTTTTGTTTTTTGCTAAGGAGATGATCACTCATTGCAGGCACATTGACTCACCTTCATGGAAACTTTACAGTCGTACCAGTTCCCCTTACTTGGCCAGAATCTCCAGTGACCTCACATTCTAAGACATTTAAGCCCCACAAGAGAACTTGATCCATTAGTGGTATGTAACCAACAAATGCTCTACATGCAACCTGATCAGAAGCCTCAAGAATTTTTATAAATGGTTGGTTGGTAATTCATTCCAAATACAAAAAGGGTAAGGCACTCCTAAACTCTGTTCTGGTGGTAATCCTGAGAATGGAAGCCAAAGAGACAAGCTTTTCAGGCAGAAGAGTTGCATAAGCAAAAGTATGGAAGCATGAATATGCTTGACGTGTTTAGAATATAATGACTAGACTGGGATTGTTCTCTTCTTATATTGATTCTTTTCATAGGTACACAAAATAGGAAGTTAAACACCTAGAATTACTCAATGTACTCCTTCCTCTGTTACAATCCTCCCAGTTGCCTGAGTCTGTCTACTTGACAGTAAGTAACACTATGGTCTTTGAACAAAATAAGAAAGAAACCTATATGACTTATATGTAAGCTGTGCCGAGTAACTATTGAGTGCAGTGCCCCAAAATATGTTCCACGTTTGTGTAGTGGTTGCAACTTAATGGAGATGGACCTGGGGTTCCCAAGGTAATTCACTAGGTGGATCCGTAGGACTCAGAATTTACTAGTACTCGTGGCTAAGCTTGATTATGGTGAAAGAACACAAAGAAAAATCAGCAAAGGAAAAGTCAGAGGGGGCAATGTCCAGAAGAAACCAGGTGCAAGCTTCCAAGAGCCTTTTCCCAGTGGAGTCTCATAGGATGCACCTAATTCCCACAGCAATGAGTTGTGAAACACATGTGAAGTGTGTCTTCCAGGGCAGCTCACTAAGGGCTCAATGCCCAAAGTTTTTATTAGGGGGCTGGTCTTGCAGGCAGTTTTCTTGGCACACACCAAACTCCAGATTCCCAGAAGGAAAGCAGGGGCTCAGCATTGACGACACAGTTTGTACAAACAGTTTACACACAGTGAGCCACTCTCATCAGTTCTGGGAATGGTGAGAACCCTCCCTGAAACCCCAGTTTTCCATCTTCCCTCCATGAAGGTTGTTTTTAGGATAGCAGTCTCAGGCCTGCTATGCTAAATCTCCTCTTCACATGAGAAAGTACTCAAACAATTATCATCCAAAGAAGAATCAGAAAATTATACTGGAGAGTGCGACATAATCTGAATAGAAATACAGAAAAAACACTGGGCGTGGTGGCTCGCACCTGTAATCCTAGCACTTTGGGAGGCTGAGGCAGGCGGATCACAGGGTCAGGAGATCAAGACAATCCTGGCTAACACAGTGAAACCCCATCTCCACTAAAAATAAAAAAATTTTAAAAAAAAGAAATTAGCCGGGCATGGTGGCGGGTGCCTGTAGTCCTAGCTACTCAGTTGGCTGAGGCAGGAGAACGGTGTGAACCCGGGAGGCGGAGTTTGCAGACAGCCGAGATCGCGCTACTGCACTCCAGCCTGGGTGACAGAGTGAGACTCCGTCTCAAACAGAAAAGATAAAAGAAATACAGAAAAAAAAAGAAAGTATTTCTAGATTAGGACAATGCAATCAGTATTTATTACCAGGTTATGGAGGAACGTGGCAGAGACAATATGAGAGAAACCCATGAGCAGTGTTGAGCAGGATGGCCTTCCCTGACCTGGGTCTTGAAGGATGAAGAAGATAGATGGGAAGGCCACCTCTAGAGATGGAGCAAACAGCGTGGGGACACAAGCAGTTCAGAGAATACACAGGATGACTGATTAGAATAGGTCCATTCATTCATGCATTCATCCAGGCTGCATTCACTTCCTATTACTGCTGTTAACAAATTATCACAAATGTTAGTAGCTTGAAGTAACACAGGCTTATTCCCTTACAGTTCTGGAAGTCAGATATCTGAAATGAGTCTTACAGACTCAAAACTGAGGTGTCAGTGAGGCTGGTTACTTCTGTAGCCACTGAGGGGAGAATCCGTCTTCTTGCCTTCTTCAGTTTCTGTTGGCTACCCCCATTCCTGGGATCAAGGAGGAGGATGACTCCTTCCTCATCACTACAACCTCTTGCTTCCATCATCACATCTACTGCTGCTCTTACCTCCCTCTCCTGAGGACCCTTGTGATGACATTAGGACCACCCACATGATCCAGGATAATTTCCCCATCTCGAGCTCCTTTACTTAATCACAACTGCAAAATACCTTTTGCCACGTAAGGTAACATTCATGTTTTGGAGATTAGAACATGGACATCTTGGTGGGGAGAGCATTTTCCAGGCCACCACACAGTCATCCACCCATGCATGTATTAATTGAACAAAAACATATTAATCCGTTATTTATCATGCACTGTATTAAGCAAAGGGAATTTTTTTAAAAACCATGTCAGTTGATAAATATGCCTGTGTGTGTTAAGAGCTTTGATCAAGATTGTCCATGGGTGTGGTAGGAGTATACAGGAGGCATATAACCCAGCACAGAGTTAAAAAAAATTACCAGTCATATATGGAAAAATAAGCAGGGAATTTTCTTGGAGCAGCATAATGAGTGTGGATGAGGAAGGGCCTTGAAAACTCAGCAGAGGGCTTCATACTTTACAAGAAAAAATATTTGTTCCATGGTAGGCCCAGCCTCAGAAGACAGGGATCGATTTTTCAACAATTCATAGATTGTATACAAAAATATTATAGCTGTGGAACAGGATGAATTCTTTAGTCACTGAGGTTAATAGCCTGGGTCAAACAAAGAGGCTATTTTAAGATTAAACCAAAGAAAAATGGTCTGAGATGTTCTGATGCCAAATTATGAAATACATTTATTTGGCCAATTTTTGAATCTATTTTTTTGTAGCAATTTAACCAATTTCCTAATTGTTAATGAAGATCTAAGTAGAAAAAATTAAAATATTCTTATATATGTAAAATATTATTGACCATCAGAAATCCAATGTGTGATATAACAGTACCAATCAAAATGTTAAATCTAGAGTGTAAGACACTGAATGAGCATGCAAGTCCTTCCTTCAAGTTACAAACAAAAATCCCTTCGATATACGTTTAGTGAGCACTTAAGGTGTTCGATGTATTGTATTAAGGCAAGATTCACAGAACCTGATCTCCAGAAGTCTACAGGAGGAGACACATACACAAACAATCACACAAAACTCTGACCTTGATCAATGAAGCTCTTTATATGCTATGTGCCATGGAGACATAGGAGAAAATGTTTTAACTTTGATGGAAAGAGTAGCACAAAATCCAGAGTGGGGAATATTTAAGTTAAGCCTTGAAGGGTGATGATGATAATAATCATGATATCTATATTTTAAGAATATAGAGAAGAGTCTTAAATTCTTGAGGGAAACACAAGACAACACTATTTAAATGTGATCTAGTTCTTGCTAACATAGAGGAAAAAGCATAGGTTTTAGACTCACACAGTCTAAGATTCAAATGCAGGCTCTTGCACTAATTATCTGTGTTTATTTGAATAACTTATTCTGTAAATTTCAGTGTCCTCATTTATAAAACAAAAATGTTAATGAAACAACATTTTAAAAAGTTATTTTCTTCCAGCCCCTTAGCCATTGACTAACTGTGTAAACTTGGACAATTTCTTCATCATTAATTTCTTCAAATGCAAAATATGGAAAATTTATACTCTTTACTTCACGGAAGTAAATAATGCCTAAGTCATAAGGTAACAGAATAATGTATGCAAATATCTTCTCTGTAAATCATAGAATGCTAAACAAAAGTTAATATCTCCAATTTATATCATCTTTAAAGGGATAAAATTGTAGATACTTAGAGGTACAAAGAATGGGAAACTAAAATAATCTCAGGAGGCTTCCCGTAGAAGGTAGGTTATGAACAGGTACTATTTATGTGACTTTTGAAGCACTAGCTATAAAAACCACAATTCAAGACTCTGTGATAGAGTAGCAGGTACTAACACATCTAACGCAACCCCACTAGGGATATAATCAATGTGCTGGATTTCTACATCAGGATGCTATCATTAAACATGGGTTTAATTTGCTAATACAGTTAGCTTTACTGAAATAGAAATTCTTCTATCCAGGAAGTTGATGGGGACACAGCTCATGCAGGATCAGTTTCTAGTGCAAGGGTTGGTCAAAATCAACAGCAAGTGCGTCTAGGCAAGCAGCTGAAACTTTGCATTTTCAAGATCATGCTGCTAGATGATGTTGGGTTCAATGGGAGTTAGGGGTAATTAGGGTGGCTACAAACAGGAAGACGTAGTTGACTCAAGGACAGTGTATTAGTGTTCTCACACGTCTAATAAAGACATGCCTAATATTGGGTAATTCATAAAGAAAAAAAGAGATTTAATGGACTTAGTTCCACATGGTGGGGGAGGCCTCACAATCATGGTGGAAGGCAAAGGAGGAGCAAAGGCATGTCTTACATGGCTGCAGGCAAGAGAGCTTATGCAGGGGAACTCCCCTTTTATAAAACCATCAGATCTCCGTAAGACTTATTCACTAACACGAGAACAGCAAGGGAAAAACCTGCCCCCATTGTTCAATTACCTCCCACCAGGTGCCTCTCACGAAACATAGGGATTACAAAAGCTATAATTCAAGATGAGATTTGAATGGGGACACAGCCAAACCATATCAGATGGAGACTCAGGATGCTGGCCAAGGGAAACAAAGAATCAAAAAGAGGCAGTTAATACCCTGAACAGTGCCTGGAAAGCCTGCTTTGAGAAAGAGATCACTCCTCCTGGAGAAAGAATCTTCTCAGCTGCAGATCTGAGATGTCTCTGACCATCACCTCACTGTGCCGAAAGAGGCACTGTGTAAACACCCTCTCTATTGGCAAAACCATAATCTGAAAAAATATCAACCTCCTTGCATACTGAATATAGACAAAAATAGAAAAATACATTGGTCCTATGAAGTATGGCATGAGCAGAAAAGGTCAAGTTCATCCACAGAGTATATCAGTGAAGATAATCTACTGCAGTATCCATAAGAAAATCCTTGGATACTATTTCAAATTGTCAAAAGGTGCAAGGAGATATACGCCCCTGCCCAGAGGACCAGAAAACCCTAAGGAGGATATGACTTGAGTCAGCTAGGCAAGATGGGGGAAAAATGAATGAGATAAAGTCAGAAAACCAGAACATGCATATTAAAAAATTATACTAGAATCTAAAACAAATATTTTAAAAGTGAATGTAAAAATGGATGGAGTCAAATAAATAATATGGATAACAGATTTGCAAAAACCACCCCAGGTTACAGAGAAAAAAGTGGAGAGACAAAAACACCAATATCCAAATTAGTATCTTAAAGCTGTAATGACAGACTTCAAGGAAATTAAAAATATAAAAACATCCTAATTAGAAAATCTGAATTTAAATATTTGTATAATAAAAAATTACTAAAGTAATACTAGAAAACACAGATAACCTGAGTAAGACAGTAACTGTAAAGAAACTAGAATGAAAATAGTTACATAATTGCTTCTGAAAACGTGCTCAGCCAAGACCATTTATAAGTGAAGTTTTAAAAATCCTTATTCTTTGTAAACTATGCTAGAACATAGAAATGTTCTGTTTTACAAACCCAGTATGTAATCTTGTGTCTAAATCCTGATAAAGATAGAATAAAGAAATTACTCAAATCTCACTCTGAAATATTGCTATAAAATCCATATTATAGGCAAATAAAATCCAGTAGTAAATTAAAATGATAAAGTATTATTTCAGAATGAAAGGATGGATTCTTAGTTGGAAAATATTAATATGTCTATCACGCATTGAAGAGATACAGACTGCCTGCCCTTAATATCTCTGTGTCCTCTTTACAGTAAAATTCAACTTATGGTCTATTATACCCATCCACATTTCCTCAATTTTAATTCTGTCTCAACTAACTCCATCAGATTCTTGCCCTCAGTACCTCAAGGAAACCCGTACTCCACCGTGCAAAACTTCTTACCCTCAGTACCTCAATGAAACCTGTCCTCCACCATACAAAAGTGAGGGGTCAACTTTCAGTAGACAGACTCAATTTCTCATCAGTATTAACATAGATGAATATTAACATTTCATCCTTCTTTTAAAAAAATTTCTTCCTCTCTTTTTCTTTCTTTTTAAGACAGGGTTTTGCTCTATCACCGAGGCTGGAGTCCAGTGACACGAACACAGCTCACTGTAGCCTCAACCTCCTGAACTCAAGTGATTCTCCCAGCTTAGCCTTCTGTGTAGCTGGGATTGTGGATCCACACCACCATATCCAACTAATTTTTTTTTTATTGTTTTTGGAGAGACTCTCACTTTGTTGCTCAAGCTGGTCTTGAACTCCTCGGCTCAAGCAGTCCTCCTGCCTCAGCCTCCCAAAGTGCTGGGATTACAGGCATGAGCCACCATGGCTGGCCATTTCATACTTCTTGAATTTCTTTTCTACATGTTGCTTCTAGGATACCATACTCTTTGGGTACTTCCTCCACCCTTCTGGTTGCTTATTCCTCTTTCTCATTTAAGTGCTGATGCCCCAGGTTCATGCCAGAGACCTCTTCTCTATCTATATACTTGCTATATGGTATTAGCCAGTGCTATGGCTTTATATACCATTGCCCTGCTATCAACTTCCATATATGTAACTATATGCATGGCTAACTTGCGAGCTCCAGCTTCTCTATGCTACCATCTACTTAACATCGATTTAGATGCCTGGTAGTCAAAATAACTTCACAGGTCCAAAGTACAGCTCCTTATCCTTTCATCCCTTGCCTGTCCTCTGCAAAGGTTTACCAACTCAGTCATTAGCAACATCAATCTGCTTCAGTCAAACCTTCGTGCCACCCTTCATGCCCCATGCACAATCTGTCAGCACATCTTGCCAGCTCTATTTTCAAAATTAATCCCCAAATTTGGCACTTCACTTCTCACCATCTTGACCACAATCACCCTCATAGATAAATGTTTTAATCTGTGGGCTGGGAGCATGTGAACTTTCTCAGAATATACATAAGAATCTGTATGATATTCCATATTTGCCTTTAATTTCTTCTACTCCTACACTAGAATTAAGCATCTTCAAATAAATGGCATAGCTACAGACTCAGTCCCCAACCAAAGGCATTGTGTTCAGAAAGATTATTCCATTCTGATGTGTTTCCATTTATTTAGAACCAATCTCAAACTTGAGTGATTGTCTCTTCTGACCCTTTGCCCAAAACTTTGGCCACAGTTCTGCACGTGCCACCATTACAGGCTGTATCTCTTCTGGTTTTCTGAGTCTCCCCTCCCACCAATGAGAAACATGTTTCTATAATGTTAGTGGATATTCCTGTCCCACCTCCATCCCCCTATAGCTCCTTCCCCAACTTGATTACAAGCACCTGTGAAGGAGGGACTTACCAAGATTGAGGGTGTATGTGTGTGAGCATATTTTAAGATAAGAGCAGGCACCCCGAAATAAAAGATATTTGTTCAGAAAGAAACCATTTCTTGATAAGCTGCTTGGAGTAAACACTAAGACACTAAAGTCCTGAGTGTGCAGGAGTTGAAGAAACAGAAAGCTAAAATGTTTAGTCCTAGAAAAGAACAGAGCATATGGAGCTTATGCTGTGTCAAGAAGAAAGGAGAGGAGGAAGGGTTGCTGAGAAGTATGACTGACTAGTAGGTGGACCTTTTAAGGTCAGGGATCTAAGATCAAATTTCAATATGATTACAATTGTGTCCATGTAAACAACCTCACTCCTTCTTCTCGAACTCTCAGAATAGTTGACTACACGCATCAATACTGTGCAATTGTACATGATGGGCGTGCACGTGGCAACTGAGAGAAGAGGCTGAGTTCCATATATGGACTAGCACAAGACAAAATAGGGCAGGCAGTGGCACAAACCAAACTAAGCAGAAATAAGAGCCTAGAGTCAAGGATAATAAAAATATGGGTCTCCTCACCCACCTCATCATTAGAAATGTACAGAATTTTATGTACTGAGCTTTCAGATTATGCAGACATTTTATGGGTCATAGGGACAGGGAGACCCCAGTTGCTAGGTGGACTATGTATACTTATCAACCTCCAGTAATCACTCAAAAATTTACAAGTAAACACAATGCCTACAGACTAGTGGTGGTGTTATTAAACAGTAAGGATGGAGGAAGAACTGCTAGACCCTCTTACCTGATAAGAAGATGTTGGTAGCTTTGATGGTTCAGTAAAGGATATTTGCTAACTCTAAGACATGTCCTTAATAAGTGCTGGTAAATGTTCAAAGTAAAAAAGAAAATATACAAACAGAACAAATCTGTGGTTTATCAAAGGTATAAACAGATGCTAAGTAATTGTGCTTAAAGGCAGATTTGCTTGCTTATGGCTTTGTGATACAGTCACACACACATTTCTACAAAAGCTCAGCCCTCAAACACATGCAAAGGCACATCTTCTGCCACTTGTATGCCTTATCCCATTACCACCCAGCCTGACTCTATTCTTTCACAGTTAAAGACTCTCAAGGGTCACCACACCGATTCCTAAATTTTCATCCCTGGCCTAGCATAGTCCGTAAGGGAGGTGCTCCTGGTTCATCATAAAGTGATCCAAAAAATTTTAAGAGAAAACTAAATGGAAAAAGTCTAATTTTATTCAACTGAGGGGATTGAAAGACCACATATCATAGAGGTCAAGAATACAGTGGACTCTGGAGCCAGATGACCTGGGTCCAAATCTCAGCTCTACCACTTCTTAGCCACATGACCTTGGTGAAGTTACACAACTCCTCTCAGACTCAGTTTGCTCATCTGTAAAATGCAGATTATACCAGTGATATTACCACATAGTTTTGTTTTGAGGACTAAATAAAGTACTATTCGCAAAGCACTTACAACAGCGCCTGGCATATCGTAAGTGCTACATAAATGTTTGTTGAACAAATAAAATTTCATTTAATCTTAGATGATGTTACAACGGTATTTCTGGTATTTCATTTTGTTTTGAGACAGAGTCTCGCGTTGTCCCTCAGGCTGGAGTGCAGTGGCGTGATCTTGGCTCACTACAAACTCTGCCTCCTGGGTTCACGCATTCTCCTGCCTCAGCCTCCTGAGTAGCTGGGACTACAAGCGCCCACCAGCAAGCCTGGCTAATTTTTTGTATTTTTAGTGGAGATGGGGTTTCACCATGTTAGCCAGGATGGTCTCAATCTCCTGACCTCATGATCTGCCCGCCTCGGCCTCCCAAAGTGCTGGAATTACAGGCGTGAGCCACCGTGCTGGGCCCATTTCTGGTGTTTTTAATCTCTCATGAAATGCTTGGTTTAGTGAATTACATGTCCTTTTGTTGATTTGGTTTTCATATTCTTATTTGACAGAATGATAAGTTGGTGCCCAGCTATAAGGTGGTTTTGTGCCCTCCACACCTATTTTTTCAATTCTTGCTGAAGTCTCCAAGTTTGGGAAATACTACTTATTCAGTTCTTCCATTTTATAAACAGAGAAACTGATGTTCATAGAAATTAGACAAGTCGCCATGACCTAACGATCCCACAGGAGCTGGTTCCCACCTCCCAGAATGTCCTCTCTTCCCAGCATTTCCATTTATTCAGCTTCTTCCAACTGCACTGGCCTTCTTTCTCTTCCTCAGGTACTCCAAGCTCATTACCCGTCAGGATCCTACTTTCTATTTAGAAGGAGAATCGGACACTGCCCTTATATCTTTCTGCTAACACACAGCCAGTTGTTGAGTTTTTCGTGAGAAAATCTGTTTTTCAGTGAATGGTTGTTAATGGATGCATGCGGGATTAAAATTGCAAGGATTATGATGTCATGAGACCATTGCCTGATTCATTCATTCATGTGAGAATCTAGGAGCCGACTGGTTCAATGGGTTGCAGCACACTCGGAGATTTCTGAGCATCAGTTGACTGATTTTGCCAAAAAAGAAATTGGTGAAAATATGGAGTTAATTTTGCTTGAACCCCTAACTTTTGTACCCTCTGCACTTTGTAAAAGCCTTTAGAAATAAATAAATGCTTTCTATGGACATCTTTCAACTTATATTAACTAAACAATCAAATTTGAAATTAATAAAATTTACTACAAATTTTAGTGAAGAGTTCCTTCTCCAAGAAGGTGGTAGATGGAATTGTAAGAGGAGCACTTTATAACCTGCCAAAATATAAAATGTCTCTTATTTTCTTCCCCCTGCCCCAAAAGTGGTATGAAACTAAATATCAATAGATGCGTGCTAAGAAATGTCCCCAGATATTAAGTCCTACCTCAGCTGAGAGCCTCTGCAGTCTATACCACTGTTCCCTAGGACACTGGATACATTGTAGCCAGTCCAAGATGGAAACAACCGTGGCTAATCTCTACCGGTGAAATAAAAATAGTTTCATGGATTTTATTAACTTTAGAATGGTGACACAATCCAAGGTATATATGGTAACCAATGTAAGTCTTAAATAAGAATTCTGGTGTTTTAGGTTTGGGGTACTCTTTTTAAAGGGTTACATTTCTTGATAATGTTGCCTGAAGACCTATTTGTATAAAAATAAAGTACAAACTCTGGGATGTCCAAAAGTCTCTAAGCAGAAGGAAAGTACATTCCTGGTTTTATTCCACAAGATGGAGCCAGCTGCAGCTCTGTAATCTTGGATCTGCAGTCAAAAATCTGTTTCATTTGTAAAACAGTAAACTGATCCCATTGTTCTTATTTTTAGTGACCAACAATGGGTTATAGCACTAAAGTGTTTTACTTCATTCATCAGTCTGAAGAGCTTTTTTGTAATGCACAGCAGTAGCCCATGTTTTCAAAGAACTGTCAAGAATGTCACCGAGTGAGGACATTTGTGGCACGGATTCTGACAAGATGGCCAGCATGGGAGGACAGAGGACAGGAGCACTGCCATGCTCTCTGATGAGTGAGGCAGACCAGCAGGCACAGTTTGACATCAGCACACAGGGTTCCTGAAACCTGCTCTTCCAGCAACATATTTGGCATGATTAAAGGAGAGGAGACTAAAACTCTGGGGATATGTATCACTTAGATTCCTGGGCTACCTGGAAAATAAAGAAAATGCTTCTTTGTGAAAAAGTTCCATGAATCATGGAGAAATGGGAAATGACTAATGAAGGGAACACTCTCTTTTGATGGCCCCTACCTATCAAGGCCCACTTCCTTCCCATGTCCACCCACAAACTTAGAAACAACCAGTTTATACTGATCTTTCCCCCCTCTGAAATTCTATAGCAGAATCTACATTCATGCTATTAAATTGGCTTCATAATTTAAGCTGCTTTATCAGCCACTGGAAGGTTTATTCATTAGACAACTAGGGTCTGCTCTGTCTCTCTACGGATGCACCATGTCTCAGGGTCTTGGAAAACATTACCTGTTGCAACCTTCACATAACAACGATGGCCACAAGGATATCAATCACCTTCTTCTCCCTGTATAAACCACTAAGTAGAACCCTTTAGACCTACCCATCCACCTGCAATGCTCAACCTCTTCTCATGTTCAGTTTTAAGCAGTCACAGCAATGCTCGTGATGAAATCACCTGAGAAGATCTACCTGAACTCTACATCTATGTTAGCCTCTCAGACCTAAACCTCAGATGCTTCTCCAGTCCAGAAGCTTGGGGTGGGGTGCAGTTCCAAACAGAAATGAATGAATGTCATCATCATCATGATTTTAAAGCACCCACATCCACGACAAAGTGCATTTGTTAAGTAGCAATGAATTATCTCACAAAGTAACTCATTAGAAATGCTTGCGGTCTGAGAGCAAGGCCTTGCAGTCAGATAAATTGTGTTCAAGTCCAGATTTTTCACATTCTTGCTTTACAGCCTTGAGCAGTCACTTCACCTTTTTGAACTTCAGTTTTCTCATCTGGGAAATGTAGATAACAGCAACCCACATCTGCCAATCTGGGATCTGTCCCCAGAAGCATTCTTCATCCCTCTCTTCTCTGTTGCTGTTTTCCAAATGTATTACCTTTGCTCCACGTTTATTCGATTGTTTACCAAGAAGTATCCCACACAGAGGACACACTCAATCATGTGGACAAGATGACCATCCTGGGATGCCAATCAGCATCTTTCCCTACCCTGGTACTTGCTCAGAGTGGCCGTGGTGGCAGAGACAGAGGTCATGCACCATTTCAGAACAAGAGACATGGGCTCAGCAAGGCTGCTCTGGACACCGCACTATTATGAGTCCTATGTGCCAACAACACAAGCTACAGCCAAGTGTCCACTGTGGCTGCTCTCCTAGAAGCAGGTTGGTGACACTGGATCCAGTTCATGATGGAGAATGTAGTGACTGACAGTCACTGGAGAATGCGTATATTCTGGCTAAGGATTTGCCGTTCCTGCACATCACGCATCTGCTGGTACTCCCATCTGTGGACTTGCAGAATTACTTGTTCATTCCCTTGGTAAAACATGCTTTGACTAAGAGCTCACTTTATCACAGGAATACAAAAATGGGCTCACAATTTAAGGTACATACGGTAATGAATTCATTGTATTTACTGCTCTGCCTCCCACACCAGCCACATGTAGAAGTAGCAGCCTGCTAGCTGTGACTACTGATGGGATGTCCTACTGAGGCCGGAGAGATGGCATTAACTAGCAGAAAACTTTTCCAAGTTGGGACCCTGTACTACACTATGTAATACATTTTTGAACTAGTGACGAAAATATGACATCCTTTCTTCCAAAGCCAAATACACAGGTCCAGAAAATTAGCCATGTGAGTAGGAGTGTCCCCATCGCTATGTCACCTGATGATCCACTGGCAACATGTTTGCTTCCTATCTTGAAACCATGGGTGTTACTGAGTTAGCAGTTTTAGTTCCCAAGAGAAAAGTTCTTCCAATAGGGACACAGAAATGGTCTAATTAAACTGAAGTTGAAACAACCACCTGGCTATTTTTAGCTCTACATATCAAAAAACAAGAGGCAGAGACAGGGTTTCCATTATGGCTTGAATGATTAATTCAAATTTCAAGAGGAAATTGCTGGCTGCTACAGAGTAGGGCAGGGAGAATGATGAGTGGAATGTAAGGGATTCATTCTTAATATATCTGTGTCCAACAGTAATATCAATAACAGATTACAGCAACCTGCCACAAATCAGGATCACTAAGGATCCGGGGACTTCAAGAATAAAGATCTAACCACACCAGGTTAAAAAATGTCAACCGAATGAGAGGCCAGTTGAGGGCAAAAGTGACATGGAGTGGAAGAAAAGGGGAGGAACAAATATCAGCTTGGCCTCATCACCATCCCATACATGGGAACTGTAGAGTTATGTGTATTTTCAACATCAACAAATGAGTTCTTTTTTCTTTTTTTCTTCTGTTCTCCTCTACTATTAGAATGAAGTGTTTCATTGATGCTTTACCTCATGATTTAGTTCACAGACCAAGAAAAGCCTCTAAGGAATGGACCACTTATTACCTAGAGACCTTGAAGTCGAGCTCGATGTCATTAATCAATGATCCTTGGTGATTCCCCTCACTGGCCAGCTGGTAGGAGTATCTTCATTTATACGATGTAATCTTGCCTCATGTTAGACAGTACATGCAGGTGCGTAGGAGAGTTATACATGGCAGAAGTAATAGAATGTCAAAAACAGATGGTCTGTGGCCCATTGGATCTGTTTTCTCCTAAATCCGTTCCTCCCTCTCCCCTGTCCTGCCTGTATCAAAGGAGCTGACCTGAGCAGGCTGATTTTTCCATTGTATTCACCCAAAGAGAAGCACTGGGGAGAGGCTAAAGGATTGAAGAAAGGGAGAATCCAGGATATTCCTTTTCTCTCTACGTAGCTCAGGCAGTGTTTCCATAGCAACTTCATATCTTCCATGGCTTCATCTTCTACCAGATGGGTCCATGGTGGTTTCCTCTCTTGTCAAGGAATGCTAGCCCCAGGGATCCAGAAACAGTGCCTCCTCATTTTCTCTCCAGAGCCATGAAGGTAGAGGATTTCTGGTGCTATTAAATCTGGATGGCTCACCATCCCCTGTTGATTTATTGGCTTTTCTAATTACTTCTGTAACCGATTTCCTGCCTTAAATTCACTCTTTCAAATACTCAGAATGGTGTCCTGGTTTTATCCTAACTGATAGACTAGCCTTCTGGGTTGTTGTAAAGTTGTAAATTAATATACGAATGTACCTAGCACAATTCCAGACACCAAGTGAACACTCAATAAATGGTAATTTTCTGGATACATTGCTTAGTAAGTAGTAAAGACCAGACTTCACGGAAATATGGTTCTATCACTTACTAGACATGTGGCCTCCTTGAACAGGCTATTTAAAAGTTTTGTGCCTCATTTTCTATGGAAACCAGGATAACAGATAAAGCTACAGAATCAGGATAACAATCATACCTACCCAAAGGGTTGGTGTAAGTATTCCTTGCATTCAGGGAAAGTGCTTGGAATAGTCCTACCTATAAACAGAACCAACATATACGGGCCATTTTCATGAGATTATTGCTTTTTTAAAAAAAGTCAGTTGATAACATTCCAACAGAAAAGAGAATGGGAAATAAAAGTTTTTGAGCAGCTAGTTTGTGCATGACTCCAACAACAAAACACATATCTTTTAAATTCGCTCAGGAGATAAGAGACATTACCCTGGGTAAACTAAGAGTCTCAAAACTGGATTCTCTTATGCCCTATGGAAACTAATGGTGAAAACGTGTGTGTGAGTCTGTGTGTGTATGTCTTCATAATTGGCCAATATCAGCTATAGAAATATGCCCACTGGGTTTTTCCTGGCTTAACTGGTTCTACACCTCTGGTGGAAAGAGCACTAGACATGGAGTTAGGAGCCTAGTTATGGTTTCATTATGGATTTTGTGTCTAGTTATGGTTGTACCAGTAGCATTTATGTGATTGAGAACAAGTTACAAACCCTCTGATTTTACTTCCATTTATCTACAAATAGGGAATAATATCTGCTTTCATAATTGGTCCTACAGATGAAATGGAATTTCACCTATTATAAGATCACTACAAATTATGAAAAGATTTCAGGTGTTTTCCAGTAAGAAGCAGAGGTGGAATATTAGTCAGAAGAAACCAGAAAACATAGCTCTACCTTTATAAACATTCCAAATAAATCTATGATTTGGGTTCCATTATTATATCATTTTTTTCAGATAGGAAACAGGTTTACAGAGAACATCAGTATCTTGCCTAAGATAAAGCAAGTAAGTTGCAGACACTGCATTTGAACCCAAGGTGTCTGCAGTGAGAGCTCAGGTCAGTAGCCATGACCCTGCCTCCCACCTCTACCCAGGTGGGGTGGGAGGCTGTAAATGTAGGTCAAGGGTCTGCATGAAGCAGGAATGTCATGCATATGGAGTGAGAACCATCTCAAAGGCAGCTCGGTGAAGGGGTGGGGAGCCAGAGAGATGAAAAAGCCTATGGGATGCTTTAGAGGATCATTCACAATAACTCTTCAGCCCACAGAAGAGTTTTCAACAACACAACTCTTGAGTGAAATTTAATTTATTGATAAGAATGGTGAAAGGCTAGAGTCTATACCAACTCACAGTAAGTAGACACAGACATTTATAGGTATGCACAGAGAAGACCACCAGAAAGTAATAGTAAGACCTGACAGATGTGGGGAGGGTGTACCAAACCTAAGCTCTGATATGGGAGATTCAGGACTTTGCGCAGGCCCCACGTCACATCAGGCCCCATCATCGCATGCAAAGAGAATCTGCAACATAGGAATCACCCTTTTCCTCAGACACCAGGTCATGCTAAAAGAATCTGCAATAGCAGAAGGATCACCCTTTCCTCAGACATCAGGTGGCATGAGGCAGGTTCATTCACCTCTGTGTGCATAGGTTCTTCATCTATAATATGGGGACATTACCTGTCGTGTCTATGCCAGACCTTTAGAGTCATAACTCATCCATTATATGCAGCTGTTTGCAAAATATTTTCAAATACATCATCCCAGTTGAACCTTAAACCAATCTGATCCCAGTTGAACCTTAAACCAATCTGATCCCAGTTGAACCTTAAACCAATCTGGCATTATTGATAAAAACTGACAGTTACTGAAAACATACAATGGACTAGGCATGAGAGTAAACACTTGACCTGCATTTCTAATTTCATCCTCAAAACAACTCCATTTTACAGATGAGGAAGCTGTGGCAATGAGAGATTAAAGTCCCCTATTAAAGGCCTCCTATCTAGGATTGGTGAAGCATGGATCCCAACC
Organism: Rhinopithecus bieti; assembly: GCF_001698545.2. NCBI lineage: Eukaryota > Metazoa > Chordata > Mammalia > Primates > Cercopithecidae > Rhinopithecus > Rhinopithecus bieti. The sequence goes on from NW_016815304.1 coordinate 771,357, forward strand.
CAGAAAGTCAGCTTCCAGAGGGCCATGAGGGTTGCACAAGGCACATATGAAACTCCAAGCCACCGATGAGAGTGGCCGTAACACTCAGATGACTAATGGAGAAATGACTTTGAAAAGTATTGGGTGGTTGGCAAATGGATCCCTTTCATGCAAATACAGACCTCATTGCTAGTGGCAAACGTCAGACTTAAGTGCCAAAGTTTTCTCCCCAGCACCCGGACAGATTGCAGCCCTTCTGGTGCGTCTGCAGTTGGCTGACTCGCCTGACAAGTGCCACGCTGGAGTCGGCTTCCAAAGAGCAGGAAGAGCCCTCCCCAGCCCTGACCACACTGATCAAATTGCAGATTTTCAGGCCTTTACTTAGTCACTTGCATTTCAAGCAGAGTCAGGCCTACCTCTCTCGGAATATTTTATATTAGTTAAGACAAGAAAACTGCCTATTGTTTAATTTATACCTGAGTTTTCAGCCTTTAACCCCTCATCATCGCCTGAAGATGGAGTTAGAATTCAGGAAGAGCCTAGGGCTGGATTTGGAAAGGAATTGGAGTACAGCAGTCCTTGCTTTATGGCATTATTATGTCACGTGTTAAATCAAGTGAAGCGGGTGAGTGGAGCAACCACTTCAACAGCTCAGGGAACCAGGGGATGATAAGGCCGACCTCCAGAGAGCCACAGAGCTGCTTCTTATCCAGAGGTTTCCTTGATCCAATGGAGTCAGTCCTGCTTCTAAATACAAGGCAGGAAGAAAATGGAGAGACACACCCACTTCATGCCCGAACCTCCTTTTTAGTTATGCTGCTTCTGTTCCTGAACATGGTGTTAAGGGGTGACCCCAGCCGGTGCCAAGTCCTCTTCTGTTTGCACTGCTTCCTTGATGCCCTCACTGTTCTGGTCCAGCAGCACAGGCATGGGTGATTCATCTAAAAAGGATGGCCTCAACTTCTCTGATGCTAGCCTGGACCCTGGCCCTGCACCTCTGAGCCAGTTAGTTCATATTCGCAAATTCAGTCTATGTTCTCAGAGCAAACTCTGGGCCAGGTCTACCAGGCAAGGGCAGACTTTCCTGCCAGAGCCTTGTACTACATCAGAACCCTGCCCTCAACTTAAGAACAGCTGAGATGGTGGTTCATAAACTGCATAGAATAAAGATTTCCAGGCCTGTTTTACTGCTACTTCTAATATTAATGCTACTTCCTTAAAAAGGCTAAATGGGGACAAATGTTATAATGAACAAAAAGCTGATATTATCCATATAAACCCATCTGTGCAGGACAAACACGTTCGACGTCACCAAAGCTATGAGTAATATCAAGTTGAAGCAAATATGGCACTTCAGCAAGTGGCCAAAACTCCGTGAATATAAATAACTATTTTATGGCATGTCTGCTTCTTTCTTGCATCCTAAAGGACAATGTAACAAAGAGAATAGCACTTAAATCCCATGATGCAGAGGGGGATAGAAAGGGTCCTAATGAATGAGGTTACATTTAAGGCAGGTCTTAAAGGCTGATAGGATTGTAATCTCCCTCTGAGGAAAGAAAAGGGGGAATCTGGGTGGTGGGAAGAGCTTGGGGAGGGACAGGGAGTTGACCGTGGCAGTGGCTGTTGTTGGGTTGATGAGCCTGTGATGAGGGAAGCAGAGGACTGATGAACAGAGAGGGAGGTGGGATGGAAAAGTAGTTTGCTGGGGCCCAGAATGCTCTCAAGGAAGTTTAAATTTGACTCCCAAGGGAATATAGATCCCTGCAGGGGATTGCAGTACAGAAGTGGCCCAATTAGAGCTTGATTTGAAGCAAATGCCTGCAGCTCTTTGTGCTTTTCATTAGGAGAATAGGAACTGGAGGCAGCGAACAAGTGAGGAAGCTGCTGAGAGGGTCCAGATAAGAAGAGCCTATATCAGGGCCACAGCAGGAGGGAAACAGACAAGAGAAGAGACATGGCAGAGAAAATCAACAGAACTCCATGTTCACCAACTGGGCAACACGAAGCCCTTGTCATCTGCCCCTTCTGAATCAGGAGACAGGCTGGAGCCTGTGAATAATAGATGAAGTGCTATGTTGATGATGTCAATTAGAATGAGCGTTTTCACAATGTGCTTAAATGAAAATTTCAGGGCTGGAGGCTCCATTAGGAGGGAATATCATTAAAAGCTCAGCACAAGAGGCTCCAGCTTGGTTCTCTGGGAGGTTTTTAGTGACATAGCCAGTGTTGGTGAAGGGGAGAGACGTGGAGTCTTTCAATGATGGATGGCACTGGTGTGGCATGATTTCTGGAGGAGTCCTAGAGGGCAGAGATCGGGAGAAAAGCACACTCCACCACAACAGCACAGATCTGAAGATTTCACTTGATTCAACATTCCTCTTGCACCTGTTTCTGGCAAAAAAAATTATAATTAATTTTAGGGTCATCTTTTGGATCCCCTCAAAATAGAACCTGTGTATTTGCACTGCAATTCCCATTTCATAGGATCCAAAAGCACTCTCATCTCAAAAGGGAAGACTTAGATAATTAGCAAAGGTTCCCGTTGGGCTCTAAAGCCCCTCCCACATGTGCCAGTCTGTGACACTCAAAAGAAATCCACCAGTGTTGTGCCAGTCATGTGCCAGCCAACTGTCGCTTAAGCATGGGTCTTCGGTGAGAACTTAGGCTTTAGAAATTTACATGGTAAATGTGAAATGAAGCTAATTGTCTTCAATATTGTTTTCAGTAATAATAACAGTGGTTGGTATTTACTGATATCTAAATAAAATAAACGATTAGTATCTAATCCTTTCCTAGTACCAGGCTCTGTGCTTCATGATTCACACATGCTACCTTATTTAATTATTACAACAATCACTGAGGTAAATTCCAGGATCCTCATTTAACATACAAGAAAACGAAGATGAGAAGTGGTTGGCCAGTTTACCCGGAGTCTCCCAAATAACAAGCAAGATGGAACGGACATCAGCTCCTTCTGACTCTGAAGACGTTGCGAGTGTATAGTGTCTCAGACCTGACAAACCACTGTCACAAGCAGCAATTTGTTGTTTGTAGCTTTTTTTTCTTTTTTTTTTTTCCAAGATAACACAAAGATGTTTCTATTAATAGCCTCTTCTTGGAGCCAAAGTAACTGAGGCTCAGAGAGCTTAAAGTGACTCTCTTCAAAGTCATACAGCTTGCAAGCGGCTTGTCAGGGATTTGCAACAAGGACTTCTCACTCCAAATTATGGAGGTGAGTCAGGTACAGAGCCCATCCTGCTCTGAGCCTGGTCCTCCTGCTTTATTTATTCCCCACTGTGCATGGCATTGCCAAAACCAGAACCATCCTCCTTTCTTCTCTCCCTCTTTCCCACCCACAACCATAGTAGCCTAAACCTGTCTTCTGTATTTCCTACATTTCTTTCCTCTGTTTTCATCTCCCCTGACTTAAATAAAGCCCAACCTCTAATAGTTCACTGGCCTTACCCAGTACTCTCTTCATGTTTCCAGTGGTACTCAAACTTACGCATGCATGAGAGGTACCTAGAGGTCTCTTTAAGACACAGATCTCTGGCCCTCACCCCAGAGATTCTGATTCAGTAGGCTGGGGTGGGACCCGGGAATATGCATCTTTAGCAAGTCCCCAGTGGAGGCTGTACCTGTGAGTCTGAGAATCTCTGTCCTTCATTAAGACTGCCAAGACGGTCGCTTCTCCTCTGCATATATAAACTCTCCATGGCTCCTCACTGTCTAAGGTGTACAGACACCCAGCATTTTGTAGCCTTTAGTCCACGTGAGCCCAAGATGGAGAAACAGAAGATCCACTATGGATCAGAGAAACACCACTCACATAGATGGAGCCGGCACACGCATAAGGATGTTCCACTGCTCAGAGAAAGCCAAACCCTGAGAGTAAGAGAGGCTGAGTGACCAGAGGCAGGGGTTACTGGCCTTTGTTAAAGAATATTTCCCAATTGCAATGTTTCGTTTATTTGTTTGACCATTCATTTACCATTCTGTCCATTCTGTGCAATTAGAATACATCTTTGAACAAATGGATAAATATCTTGCTCTCTTGGATTAAGTATTGTGACAGATGCACTCTCTTCCTAAGAAACACAAAGAAGAAAAAAAAAGTTGAGTTCCCCAAGTTCTCTAGGAAGGCAGGAAGCACATTCCCTGCCTGGAGCAGCTTTTGGTGTCTGCCCTTGCCACTTCTTTTTTTATTTTTATTTGTTAATTGTACTTAGCATCTGTGGTAATTTTTTTTTTATATATATACTTCATGTTCTAGGGTGCATGTGTACAACATGCAGGTTTGTTACATATGTATACATGTGCCATGTTGGTATGCTACACCCATTAACTCATCATTTACATTAGGTATATCTCCCAATACTATCCCTCCTCCTCCCCCTACCCCACGACAGGCCCCAGTGTGTGATGTTCCCC
>NW_016815304.1:778855-892654 GCF_001698545.2 Rhinopithecus bieti
TTGGGAGTCTAAGTCTCTTTGTAAGTCTCTAAGGACTTGCTTTATGAATCTGGGTGCTCCTGTATTGGGTGCATATATATTTAGGATAGTTAGCTCTTCCTGTTGAATTGATCCCTTTACCATTATGTAATGGCCTTCTTTGTCTCTTTTGATCTTTGTTGGTTTAAAGTCTGTTTTATCAGAGACTAGGATTGCAACCCCTGCTTTTTTTTTGTTTTGTTTTCCATTTGCTTGGTAGATCTTCCTCCATCCCTTTATTTTGAGCCTATGTGTGTCTCTGCATGTGAGATGGGTCTCCTGAATACAGCATTCTATGCAACGTTTTGGTGGAAGTTCTAGCCAGGGTTGTTAGGCAGGAAAAAGAAATAAAAGTCATAGAAAGAAAGAAGTGAATCTATTTCTATTTGCAGATGACATTATCTCATATATAGGAAATATAAAGAAATCTAAAAAACTACTTGAGTTAATAAACAGGTTCAGCAATGGTATAGATACAAGATAAACATACAAAATCAGTTACAATTCTATCCAGTAGCGATGAACAAACCAAAAATGAAATTAGAAATGATTCCATTTACAAGAGCATCAAAAAGAATAAAGCAACAAATTTAGTAAAAGGAGTACAATGTTTATACACTGAAAAGCATAAACTATTATGGATAAAAATTAAAGAAGATCTAAATAAATGTAACGAAACCCATGTTCATGGATCAGCAGACTTAGTATTGTTAAATGACAATAATCCCCAACTTCATCCACAGATTCTATCTAATCCTTTTTAAAATTCAACTGGCCTTTTTCCATAAATTGGCAAGATGGCTCTAAAATCTGTTAACATTGACAAGGCCTAGAATAACCAAAACAATGTTGAAATCTAACAAAGTCGGAGGGTTCACACTTCTCAGTTTTAAAACTACTACAAAGGAAGAGTAATCAAGATAGTGTGGTACAGATTAATGAAATAAAATTGATAGTAAAGAAATAAACTCTTACATTTGTAGCAATTGATTTTCAACTAGGGTGGCAGAACAATACAATGAGAAAAAAATAGTGTTTTTAACAAATAGGACAACTGATATTCAAATACAAAATAATGAAGGTGGATCCCTCCCTTGTAGTGCACACATGCTCCAAAAACTAATTCAAAGTTTATCAGAGATCTAAATAGAAAATCAAACTATAAAACTCTTAGAAGAAAAGCTTGACATAAATCTTCATGACCTTGGATTAGATAATGGTTTCTTAGATACAACACAAAAGAAAAGCATCAAGAGAAAAAAATAAACAAACTGGACTTTTAAAAAATTAAAAACTTTTGTGCTGAAATAATACCATCAAGAAAGTGAAAAGACAACTCACAAAATGGGAGATAACATTTGCAAGTCATTTATCAGATGAGAGACTTTTATCTAGAATATATAAAAATAACTTTTACAACTATATAAGGAGAAAAAAGTATTTGAAATGAACAAAGGATTTGAATAGACATTTCTCCAAAGAATATATACAAATGGCCAATAACCATGTGAAATGGTGCTCAATATAATTAGATATTGCATAAATGCAAATGAAAACTATGAGATACCACATCACATCTACAAAGTGATGAAAACTATGAGATACCACATCACATCTGTGGTGATGTGATGAAAAGTATGATGTGAGGAAAACTATGAGATACCACATCACATCTACTAAGACAGCTATAATAAAAAAGATAGATAATAATAAGTGTTGGAAAAGATGTGGAGAAATTGGAACCTTTATACATAGCTGGGGGGAATGTAAAATAGTGCAGCCACTTTGGAGAACAGTTTGGCAGTTCCTCAGAAAGTTAAACACAGCATTTCCATATGATCCAGCAATTCCACTCCTAGGTATATACCCATGATAAATGAAAACATATATCCATGCAGACATTCATTACACGTGAATGTTCACAGAATGTTCATAATGGAGCATTATGCATAATAACCAAAAACTGAAAGCAACCCAAATGTCTATGAACTGATGAATGAATCAACAATATATATCTGTACAATAGAATAGTATTCTACCGTTAAAAGAATAAAACACTAATTCATGCTATGATAGAAATGCATCTTGAAACATTATGCTAAGCAAAAGAAGCCAGAAACAAAAATCCACACATTTTCTGAGTCCATTTATGTGAAATGCCCAGAACAGGCAAGATACATAGATAGAAGGTAGATGAGTGGTTGTCCAGGGCTGAGGAGATGGGAGAAGCAGGGAGTAACTGCTAACGGGTATAGGGTTTTTTGGGTTTTTTGAGGGTGATGAAAAAGTGCGAAAATTAAGTTGTAGTGATAGTTGTTGATATGGGTTGGCTGTGCCCCTACCCAAATCTCATTTGAAATTGAAATTCTCATAATTGCCACGTGTCATGGGAGGGACCCTGTGGGAGGTAATTTAATCATGAGGTCAGTTGCCCTCATGCTGTTCTCATGCTAGTGAGTTCTCATGAGATCTGATGGTTTTATAAGTGTTTGGAAGTTCCTCCTTTGCATTTATCTCCCTGCTGTCATGTAAGGCATGCCTGCTTCCCCATCCACCATGACTGTAAGGTTCCTGAGGCCTCCTTAGGCATGCTGAACTGTGAGTCAATTAAACCTCTTTCCTTTATAAATTACCCAGTGGCAGGTACACCTGTATTAGCAATGTGAGAACCAACTAATACAGTTATGCAATTCTATGAATATACTCAAAGATACGGAAATGTATACTTTATGTGAATAAAGTTTAGAGTATATGAATTATATCTTAATAAAAAATTTTTAAATCACATTAAAACCTTTACTGGATCCTGCAGAAGAGATAGCGCATAGGAAGATAACACTGATGAAACTGCCTAGAATGTAATATAGAGTGATACATAAATAAAAAATGAAATGAAATAACCTGGCAAGACATACAGAGGCTAGATTGGGAACCTCCAACATCCATGTAATAAAAATGCCAGAAGAAAATAAATGGATGTTGATGAGGGAGATAACAACCAAGAATGTTTCAGAAGTGAAGAACTTTAAAAAAGATATGGGCTTTCACATTAGAAGGGGATATTCTGAGTTCTAGGCAATAGGCATGGATGTCTAAAAGCTTTAAAATGTAAAGAAAAATGAGAAAATCCTAGAAGCCTTCCAGAGAGAATAGATTACCTACAAAGAAATCTGTTTAAGAGCAGATTTCTCAACAGCAAGAAAACAGTTGCAGATGCAAATGGAATAGTATCTTCTAAGTGCCAAAGGGAAATAACTGTCAACCCAAAATTCTAATCATAACCAAGCTATAATTTATGTGCAATGAAAATCAGTGGTTGAATGTCTAACTCTGAAGCCAGATCACATGGAAACTTAACCCAGCTCTGTTACTTACGATTTATGTGGTCTTGTGTGGAGTTTGCCTCCATTTTCTGACCTGTAACATAAAGATAGCCACCTTATTAAGGGGTTGTGAAAAATAAATGAATGTGTGTATATAATCACACTCAGAACAGTGCTCAGCACATGGTGGCACTATTTAAGGGTTACAAATTCAAGAAATCTAGTTTGACACTTAATACAAAAAAACCTTCCAGTCTTGTAACCAAGAAAGTTATTTTAGTAATATTTAGTATCAGGTCGAAAAATTCAAAAAGAACCAAAGTAGAAAATACTAAAAGAATAAAAGTATCAACCAACAAAAGAATAAATTAAATTATCATGCTCAGGACCTTGTTTACACCTACATGCACAAAACATGGCCTCAAATTATAGGCAGCTGATATAAATTAAAGAAAAAATTGACAAATCTACAATTATGTTTATTTTAATGTAAAAGATTAGAACAGAAGTAATACAACTGAACAAAGCAACACACACACACACACACACACACACACACACACACATTCTTCCTCTCGCAAGTCTCATAGAAATGTTTCAATGATTGGAAGATTTTTCCCAATATTTTGCCATATAGTAATTAAATTAGAAACCAATGTAAAAAAGAAGTAAAACAGAACAGAAAAAGAATGTGCACTTCAAAATCACAGAGAAAAAACTCAACAAGAAAGAATAAATATAAATGAGTTCAGTGTTTGCAAATTAGAGAAAACATACAGTAAAGGAATGGAGTAAATAATAGAAGTTTATTGAAAATTCACAGTCCACTAATATAATATTTACTTCTAAGATTCTCCTACTAGTTCCTCTCAACTGTAAAATATTGCAACATTTGCTTGTTACACATACATTCAAAATTATCTTAAATTCATTAAAATTGTGAGACTAATAACTAAACAGTGTGCCTATGTGCATGTGTTTGTAATGCTTAATTGAGGCTATACATTCCAGGAGGAGATGAATTACGATTTATTCACTACCACATCTTCATTCTATATAATAGTGCCTGGCATCTAGGAGAGTGATAAAAATTTATTGAATATTGTAGTTGCATGTATGAAGTCAAATGGGTCAGAAGTTAACTCTCAGAGAATTTTTCAGAGTAAAACAGAACTGGATTATGATCCTGGTTCTGGAGCACTATGGCTGAAATTTGGGAAGGTTTAATACCTCTCAGCTACAGTTTTCTATGACACAAAATGAAAATCACAGAAGCTACTTTTCAAGGATCTTACAGGACTTAGAAAGATAACCATCTATCAATTATTAAATTACTGTGTCTTTGTTCTGCACCCACCGTTCTATACTCTGTTCTGTGATACTGAGGCTAGGACCACAAAGCAGCTGGTTCTGTTAAAGAAAAATGATTCAATGACGCTGGTTAAAGCACAGTAAGGAAGACAATTTGAGCTCATCCTAAGACCGCTGCAATGAGATCTGGCAATGTGGAAGGGAGATTAGGCTCAACTATGAATACAGCACGGGTACGTAAGAATGTATAGCCAAGCAGCGAGGTGGGGGGTAGTAGATAAAATGTTACTGAGAGGAAACATCAGAGATAAGGATTCTGGCTAAACCTAAACCAACGTAATAGGATTCCTGCTGAAGACAAGACAAGGTGATTAGACAACCCTTGAGGGATGGTGGAGAATGAGGAAACTGATCAGATATTAAGGAAGAGCAGACATGAAGGATGGGTGTTCTTGCTAAACTAAGCAAAGTTCTTTGCTAAAATGGGATTTTATAAGGAAGGGCACAGATGGGCCCAACTGAATATTCAGAAGCCGGAGCAAAGTTTGGGAAGCAAATAATCTTTGTCAGCGCTATGTTAAACTCGGCCAGTAGGGGGCACTAGAGCAGAGCTGAGAGAAGGAGGAAGAAGGGACTTGCTCCTTCCTGTTCCCTCTCCATGCACTTCCTGTCTAGTTCCTGTTTTCCTCAACATCACCTGCAAGTCTTCTCCATGATGGCAGTGGCTCTTTTCTTCCTGTAAAAGCCACTGAATGCAGTTTGCATTTTCCCCAGCACTCACAGAACCAGCTTTTTCAGGGCCCATCAGACACACCAGCATCAACTGGGCAGCCCCTGACCTCAGATGGCTCCCTGACCCCACTTTTAATGTCTAAATTTCAACATCTGTCCCTCTAGCCATTTCCTTTTTGTCCCTGAGCCCTGCAGTTCCTACCTCTGTGATGTTCTTCAGTGGCCTTTCTGTCCTTTTGGTTACCTTGTCAACTTTTACCTAGTTCACAATTCTTTATATTAAATTCTTTCTGTTCACATAACTATTGTGGGTTCTCTCTCTGGCCCCAGACTGATAAAGGACTCACAGTTCCTAACATGGTAGCTCCTAGTATCATTCACAAGGGAGTTTTTCATGTATTGTCACATGTAATGCTAAGAATAATGCTGAGAAGTCCTATGGTAGTTCCCCATTATACAGATGAGAAAACTAAGATTCACAAAGCCTGAATTTCTCAAAGTAACCCTCTAGTAAGTGGCTGAGCCAGAGCCAGATCTGCCATGTCCCAGATGTCACCCTGCTCCTTGTTAGATATCCTTTTTCCGAAATTTATTGGCCACTATTTTAAGAGAACAACCTGAACCAGATATTAAATTAGTCTTCATGGATTTATTTCAGCAGAATATTGAATATGATCAAAATCTTTCCATTCTTTTGAAATGTTTTTCCTTAAAGTGCTACTCAAGACAATATAAACATTTGATAAATTGAAAATATTTGATGTAAAAGAACACAGGACTTATTTAATTCAGCTAATGAACAGTCTTTGGAATCTGAAAAACCTGGGTTTGCATCTGACACCTCACAAGTTGTTAGCCATGTGAACTTATAAAAGATACTCTCTGAACCTAAATTTTCTCATATATAAAATGGCTAATGCCTAGCTGGACTTTTGTGAAGATTAAATGGTTTCTGTATCTGCTACATAAACGGCCTCAAATTAAAATTTCCTATCATTAGATACAGAGACTGGTCCTTCCTTAAAGTGAAATGCAATATACTTTCTTTAAAATTTCTTCAAAAATATAGTTAGATGACTTTTACACAGTTCTCCGAATCTAGAGAATAAGTTATTTCCCATTTTTTTGCATCTCTGAAAGAAGAGTTGTATTCAATCCATGGTTTCAGTTGCATGGTTTTCATTGCAGCCACAATGGTCATGAAGTCCTCCAGGGGCTGACATGAAGGCCAGCAGCAAAAGAACAGGAGACAAGAGACCAATGAGGAACCTTCAACCCCCAGAAAGATTCTGGCTGCTGGTCAAGATGGCCATTGGAAAAAAAAGAAACTTAATCAAATCACATAATGGTAAGTACAGAGGTAACATAGGTTTCAGTTTCTAAAAGATACTCACAAGGTCCAAGGTTGGGATTTTTGTTTGTTTGTTGTTCTTTTCTTTTTCCATTTTGCCATCCTAAGTGCTTATTTCACTGTCCGGCCAGAGGAAGATTGCTTGCAACCTTACAAGCTTCACAGATGATCCACTGATATCTTGTGGAAGAAAAGAGTGTCACCTCCTGCTTCTCTGTTAAGATTAAGGAATGTGTTCTAAAAGATTCATCAGACTTTAATTGATAACGCACAACCAGGGTGAGACCGTGTGTTTATTCATGAGAAGTGAATGCGTGCCCTGATGCTGGATGGGGGTCAACTTTCCCTGAGGCACATTGCTGCACGGAAGACAGAGATCCTCAGAAACAGGTTTCCGTTAGCAAGGAAGAAGTGGGACTTGACAAAAAGAGATCCCATTTCAAATAAATATTAAGAGAACACTGACCCCAAGGACATCAAAGGTACTTCTGGGTTCTCCCCTTTCTGATACCTGTATAAATGCTTACCTTATAGTTCTAGAGCCAGAGTCAGAAACCAAAGTGTTGGCAGCACTATGTTATGGCAGCTCAAAGGGAGAATCTGTTCCTCGTCTATTCCAGTTTCTGGCAGCTCCAGGCATTCCTGGGCTTTTGGCTGCATCACTTCCATCTCTACCATGTTGGTGACATTGCCTCTTCCTCTTCTATCAAATCTCCCTTGGCCTCGCTCTAATGAGATTGGATTTAGGGCCCACTCAGATAATCCAGGATGATCTCATCCTAAGATTCTTAACTATATCTGCAAATACCCTTTTCCAAACAAGATAACATTCACAAGTTCTAGGGATTACAGTATGGACAGTTTTTTTGGGTTTTTTTTGTTTGTTTGTTTTTGTTTTTGGCAGAGGGTGAGTGACCATTCGACCATTCACTCCACTGTACCACAGAGATGTCATAAGACAGTGTATTTAAAACTCCAGCAAAGGACTGGCACCAGTAGGCACATGGTAAATATTGGTTGAAGCTAAATTTATTTATATGTCTTTGCAGCCTCAGCTGGCACTTTACTCACTCCCTATGCCATTCCTTCTGGGGATTCTGGAAAAAGACAGCATTCTCTTGGCCTGAACAAAAAGAATGTGAGCCAACAGGACAAAGGGTATAACTGTGGGGATGTAGAGTCCTATGCAGGGAAGAGCAGGTTGACCCAGATGGCAGAGAGAAAGAACAAGATGACCATCACAGCAAGAGCTTGGAGGAGGGGAGAATAGAACATAAGCAAAAACACAGGACATGCAGAATTGCTAGCCACTCTGTCTCATTGCTTTTATTATTCTGGAGTGGGCTGAAAATAACTTAGAAGCATCAGGTCAAGCAGCAACCTTGAAAGTATTTAACTTCTTACTCTTGAAAAATTTAGTTTCACAAAGGGTATACTTTATAGACCCTACATCTAAGCTTATTTTTCTTCTGAACAAACACATCAATCTTTCCTCTCCCTCATTTTTCAAATAATGAGCCAAAGCCATTTTCTCATTACTCTGTTTTCTGTTTTTCAAAGAAAGGCGATACTGAAATTTCATACTCAAATTTCATGCTCATAGAATTCCCCAATTGGAATGAAGGATCATAGGAATCATCTATCCTAGCCCTGTCTCTTACAGAGAAGGAATCTGAGGCTGGGACATTTTAAGTTGCTTACCCAAAGTCACAGTCAGTGGGTTGGAAGGAAAGGATGCATTGCCTGAAGAAACAGTTTGAGTCAAATCCCGGGTAGAAAAAGTTGCTGGAAACCTACGTAGTCAAGCTGGTCTGAGAATGTGGAATGGTTGATAAAGGTGAACAGCTAGTCACCTTCCTGGGTCACCAACTCTAGTCAAAAATGTCTCTATTTTATCTCTTAAATTATCCCTAATATTCTGTATGCAATCTCATTTGACAAGTAAAGGTTAGACCCTTAAACCCATAAAAGGGTCATTATTCATGTTCTGGAGACTCTGAGAAAGTAAAGTGAATGCAAGGTATGAAATAATAAGATCCATAACTTTGTAATCGATTGTATTAAATGTACCATTCATCACCAACCATTGACATGCAGTCACCACCCTCATACCAGTCCCTATAATACTCACCTTTTTAAGAATACATTTTTTTCTTCATTTGGGCTGAAAGCCAAACATCTAAAATGACATGATAAATGAAATAGGCCATTGAATAAAAGAGCAACCTTGAACTAAGCAAGCAAAATTGGAAAACTGCATCTCTCTTTGTACCTCTGTCCACTTGCAGGCTCCAGCCAGACTCAGTGGAGCCCAAGGGAATGTCTGCCCATGAGAAAAGACAGACCCAGAGAATTTAAGTGACTTTCCCATGATCGTACACTCAGTTGGCAAATTTGGTGAGCTGGGAACACAGGACATGCAGAATTGCTGGCCACTCCACAACCCCACATTGTTAAACTAGCAACTCAAGATTTAACATTGTCTAAAATTAAAGTATCTAAAGACTTTTGGAAGATTGCAGGTAGAATAATTGCCTTGGCAACAGAGTAATTGTATCAATCAAGGTTCAATCAGAGAAATAGAACCAGCAGGCTATGTGTGTGTGGAGAGAAAGAGACTACAATGAATTTATTATACGGAATTGGATTACACAGCTAGGAGTGAGGACTGACCAATCAAGTCTGAAGTCTGCTGGGCAGGGGAGGCCATCAAGAAGGGTGGCTCACAAGCAGTTGGAGCCCAGCAAGCATGTTGTCCACTGGCAGAGGTCTCCCTCCCCAGGAAAAGTGTGAGCCCTCTTTTAAGCCCCCTCAACTGATTAAGTCAGGCTCACTCAGGATAACCTAATTTAAAGTCAACTGATTATGAACTTTACATCTGCCAAATTTATTCACAGCAGCATCTAGACTAGTGTGTTATCGGGCAACCAGTGACTATTGTTCAGCCTATCCAAGTTTATATATCAAGAAGCTATTGCAACAATCATGGATATCTATTGGCCAAATTTCCAGATGAGTGTAAAGTTGGACATGGAAAGAAATAATTACTGATGAAGTTCATGATAAGGTTTTCAAGTTTTATTTACAATGGAAGAGCTGTTTCAAGAGACACCAAAGTTCCAGGTGCATCTTTGGACACATGTGGCTATCTTGCTGGATCCAGTTTGCTAACTATTAAGGATCTTTGCATCTATTTTCATGAGATACAGTTATCTCTAGTTTTCTTTTATTATACTTTTCTCAGATTTCAATATCAAAATATGCTGTTATAATGAAAGTCAGGATGAGGTGAGCCTTGGGTGAGGGCATATACTGGAAGGTAAATCAAAGGGACTTTTCTGACACTAGTGACGTTTTCTCTTGATCTGTGAGATGCCAACGTGGGAACATTCAAATGGGAGCTTAAAAAAAATGGACCTCATGAAGACAGAGAACAGATTGGTGGTTCCAGAGGTTAGGAGGGTAGGAAGGAGAAGGGTAACGAAGAGAGCTTAAATTAATGAGTATGAATATATACTTAGGTAGAAAAAATAAGACCTGGTGTTCGATAGATCAGTAGGATGACAATAGTTAACACTAACCCATTGTACATTTCAAAATAGCTAGAGGATAATTAGAGTGTTCCTAGCATAAAGATAAATATCTAAGGTGATGAATATCCCAACCACCTTTGATTATATGAATGTATCAAATTATCACATGTGCCCCAAAAATATGTACACCTAATATGTATCAATAAAATATAAATAACATTCTTTTAACATTGTGAAAATTTATTGGTTTGCACATCAAGGAAATTTGCACTTCTCCACATGTAGGTGTGACTGTTGAGGTCTTGTCAGAAGCAGACACTACAAGGGATTAAGTATGCAAGAGATTTATTGGTAGAAATGTCTGTGAGTAGGTATGGAGGGCTTTCAGATCTGACAACCATGAAAGGAGATGGGGAAGGAAAAGAGATCAGAGGGAAAGAGACCACACTGCCACTCTGGGAAAGTGTCACTCAGGGCAGTGGGGTGGCTCAGAGTAAAGACACTCCATAGAGGTATCTACATTGGGCAAAACTGTTCTGGCTATCATGTTCCCATTGGGCTCAGTCATCAGCTGGGAGCAGCTGCAAGGAACAAGGCATTGCCATGAAAATCTCGGCTGATCCCAGAGGTGCAGAGGCTAGGGCTGGCTGCTAATAGACCCCTTGTGGCAGGTTCTCCCTTGAAAGGAGAGCTGAGAGGCTCACTCCCCATCATTGCCATGGTGGGATGGGGAAAGAGCATTTGGGATTTAGTATTACTCCTAGTTTATGGATGAGAAAAGTGGCTTGGACACATTCAATACACTCAGCCCCAAACTAGAAAGTCTTGAGGATGCACAATTCTAACCTAGATCCTCTTGGTTCCCAAATCTTCACTCCCTTTGTTTCCTTTCTATTATGCCAGACTCCAAATCAAGGCTTATCACATTGTCACATAATGGTGAGAAATCAGGTCTGCCCCGACAACATTCCTCTTTGTGTTGTGGAAATACAGGAAACGTGAGGAAATGATGTGTTAATGAAGGCAACGTCCTCCTGGGTTGTTTTGCAGACTCCCCTTCTCAGATATTGGAGATAATTAGTATTCTGGCTGTTTTTCTAAGCAAGAGTCCATCTAAGGTGAAACAGTTCACCTCTGCAGTGCCCAAAACAGATATAACTTGTCACGAGCACAGGGAATAGCCAAGCACCACCAAAGGGTATCCACTTAGAGATTTAGATCAGCCCATTAAGGCAACGGGGCAAAGCAGCAATCCCAGCCCCTGCAGAAGGAAACAGGACCCCATGAAACTGGGGAATCCAGGATGGCTCCTGGGCCAGGCAAGGACAGCTCACCATCCTCAGGCCTGGGAGAAGCAGCCTCTGAGATTAAAAGAGGATGCACAGAACCCTCCCCCTGACAAAGCCCCTGGGGAGCAAGCCAGGAGGCAGAGCTAGTATCCCGGTCTTGGAAGCTGTGCCCTCAGATGGACTTACACTCTGTGAGGTCTTATTACCCCTCTATAGGCTACCTATTGCCACTATAGCAAATTGCTCCAAATTTAGTGGCTTAAAAACACAAGTTTATGCTCTTGCAGCTACATAGCACGTCCAATCTGAGGGTTTCACATGAGGAATCTTCCCTTTCTCCTCTCCTTTCATCCTTCTTCCTCCACTCATTCTGTTCTCCCAGTGCCACCCAAGGAGATGGTTGTGGGTGTGCTGGTCAATGTGTGGGCATCTGTGTGTTATGTGTACACATACGAGTGTGTATACGTGAATGTGTGGGTTTATGTCTGAATTTACATGTGTATGTGAATGTACATGTCTCTGTGTTTTATTTGTATGTGTGAGTTTATTGTGCGTGTGAGTTTGTATATGTGTGGGTTTATGTATGTGTGTTTATGTGGGGGGATTGTGAGTCTATATATGAATTTATGTATGTGTGTGTTTATGTGTGTGATGTGTGTTTGTATATGTATATGTGTGTTTGAGTGTATGTGAGTATATATGTGTTTACGTGTGTGCATGTGGTGTTTGTGGGTGTGAGTTTGTTTGCATTTATGTGTATGTGTTTGTGTATGAGTTTATATCTGTGTGTATGTGTGAGTTTATGTGTGTGGGCTTGTTTCTGTGTATGAGTTTACATGTGTGTTTCTGTGTATGTGTGTGCACGTGAGTTTATATTTGTGTGGGTTTGTGTGAGTCTATNGTGTGTTTATGTGGGGGGATTGTGAGTCTATATATGAATTTATGTATGTGTGTGTTTATGTGTGTGATGTGTGTTTGTATATGTATATGTGTGTTTGAGTGTATGTGAGTATATATGTGTTTACGTGTGTGCATGTGGTGTTTGTGGGTGTGAGTTTGTTTGCATTTATGTGTATGTGTTTGTGTATGAGTTTATATCTGTGTGTATGTGTGAGTTTATGTGTGTGGGCTTGTTTCTGTGTATGAGTTTACATGTGTGTTTCTGTGTATGTGTGTGCACGTGAGTTTATATTTGTGTGGGTTTGTGTGAGTCTATGAGGGTTGATGTGTGGATGAGTTCATGTATGTTTTATGTGTATGTTTATGCATGTGAGTGCATGTGTGTGTGTTCATGGATGCAGCATCTTGGTTGTAAAATGAGTTTTCAGACTTCAACAAGTGCTGTCTCCATA
This sequence comes from Rhinopithecus bieti, assembly GCF_001698545.2. Taxonomy (NCBI): domain Eukaryota; kingdom Metazoa; phylum Chordata; class Mammalia; order Primates; family Cercopithecidae; genus Rhinopithecus; species Rhinopithecus bieti. The sequence continues at coordinate 791,765 of NW_016815304.1, forward strand.
TGAAGGTATTTTCCTCTCATCATGGCCGAGGTTCCTTCACCTGCACTCCAGCACACTCACACGCTTTCCTGGTTTCCTTCTGCTCCCTCTCAGCTGCCCCTCTGCTTCCTTCAGTGTCTCCTTAGTTCCTTGATCCTCATGAGCACGCCTGGGGAGCACTTCCTCTCTGCAATCCCCAACAACTTTGTGCATGGGTGACCTTGGCCCCTAACATGGCCTTAGCTGCCATCTGCGCATTGACAGCTCTCTCAAATTTATCCGGAGCTTCAGCAAGCTGCATCCACCTAACTCCTTTGCTTGGATGGTGAAAGGCATTTGAGATTTACCATGTCCAAAGCCAAAGTCTGGATCCTTCCCCATGGAATCGTCTCCTTTCCTAGTCTTATCCATCTCAGTAAATGAAGCAACCATGGAGTTATCCCCACCTCCCTTCTCACACAGCTCTTCTGTACCATCAAACTCATCCAAAATCCAGTGTCTCCACTGTTGGCCCACCCTGTCCAAACCACCAGGTTTATGAAAATAAACAAAACAAAATAAAACAAAAACTTATTTCCCTGCTTCTATGCTGGCTGCAAGAATCTATCCTGAAAACACCAAGTAACCCCTTGCCTTCAGTCAGGTTCCCTACAAGTGGGGCCCAAGATGGAGATTCTGGGTGTGTGTGATATTTGAGGGAGCTCTTAGGGGAGAATAATCTGTAAGAGATTCAGAGAAGAAGCAGGATAGAAAAGGAGAAGGAGGTCAGGTGTGGTGGCTCATGCCTGTAATCCCAGCACTTTGGGAGGCCAAGGTGGGTGGATCACCTGAGGTCAGGAGTTCGAGACCAGCCTGGCCAACATGGTGAAACCCTATCTCTACTAAAAATACAAAAATTAGCCAGACGTGGTGGTGGATGCCTGCAATCCCAGCAACTCGGGAGGCTGAGGCAGGAGAATCACTTGAACCAGGGAGGCAGAGGTTGCAGTGAGCTGAGATAGTGCCACTGCACTCCAGCCTGCGTGACAAAGTGAGACTCCATCTCTCAAAAAAAAAGAAAAACAAAAAAGAGAAAGAGCAGAGCAAGGATGAAGTCTCAAGTAAAGTCTAGCTTTGGCTTGATCCCGGGGGAGGACTCTGAAGCATGAACCATATGGCAGTTGTGACCCCTTGAAGCAAGAGGTCCAGGCATTTGTAACCCCCATCAGTCATTGGCTGGGGACCACTGGTGGTTCTGGTCAACCGTAAGTGATTGTCCAGAGAAAGAGGCAGCTGGGAGCCATCAGCACTCAGTGCTCACAGAAGGCCAGCAGTGGTGACCCTGGCCATGTGAAGGGCATCTAATGTTAGACCACAACAACTCCTAGAACAGCTGTTCTCAAACTTCACCATGCATCAGAATCACCTGGAGGTGGGGCTGCTGGGGCTAGTAAATAAAATCTCAGGATGCCAGATACATTTGGATTTCAGATAAACAATTGTTTTTAGTCTAAGCATTCGCTATTGCATGGGACATACTCACTCTAAAAAAATTATTCATGGTTTATCTGAAATTCAAATATAACAGAGTGTCCTGTAACTTATCTTTGCCCTGCAGGGCTTGTTGAAACCGATTGCTGTTGTCTCTGATTCATTAGGCCTGGATGGGGTCTGTGAATGTGCCCTGCCCTCTTAACAAGTTTCTGTGTTTAGCTGATTCAGGGAACGCGCACATTGAAAACCACTGTTGTAGTATATCCTGGAAAATTAGGCCAGACTGTGTTGCTCAAAATTTTCTAAGGTTTTCCAAACCCCTTAAAAGAAAACCCAAAGTCCTGACAATAGCGTTCAAGATTCACATGACCTGGCTTTGGAGTCACCTCTCTTGCCTCTTCCCTAAACGCCCCTATTCGTTCACCACTGTCGAGAAATGCGGGCTACATAGCTGTTTTCTGGTACAAACCAGGCACCATCCAGCCCAAGGGCCTTTGTACAGATTGGTCCCCGTGATTACACGATTCTCCCCTAAACAGATACAGGGGGTAGTCCTTTCCCTCCATCAACCTTTGCTTTTCAGCCCCGCTCTTTTGCCCTGTTTTAGATGGCACCCCACGCACAGTCCCACACTCATCGTTCCGCTCTGCTGTCTCTCTGCAGCTCTGTCTCCATCTGTCAAGCGAGAAAACATATCATTTGCTTATTGTCTACTTCTCTCCACTAAAATTTAAGTTCTATGGACACAAAGATTTGTGTTTATTATATTCACTGCTATTCACAGTGGTGATATCGTTCTCCATACTTGAGAGGTGCTTGAAAATGTGTGGAATAAATATTTAAAGACAAGGAGATGCCCTTATCTGAGACTGCAGGGCCTGCCATTCATTCATTCTGTGAAGACTTGCATCAAGCCACCCTGCATACAAGGCATAAAGAACCATTTGCAAAAAAGATCTCCTTTATAAATGGATAAATTGAAGTTATTCAAGGGCAGGGAGGAAATATTAGGGCTTTAAAAAATGCTATTACAAAATGACTTAAGACGATTTGGACCATTTAGCAATTGGGGTGTGTGTGTGTCTGTGTGTGTGTGTTGTGAATATTTTTGTTTTTAAAAATCAGTGGTCAAGCAATGGTTGGGAAGGACTGTCCTCTGTCCTATACCCCTACTAGCAGACAGTATATTTCAACTAAGATTTACAGCCCATTTTTCTCCCAGTTTTATTGGGGTATAATTGAGAAATAAAAACTGAATATATTTACCTCATACAATGTGAATTTTGATATATGCATACATTGTGAAATGATTGCCACAAACTATTAGAGCCCATTCTGAGAAACGTACAAGAATTCATGAGTAGGTTGGGCACGGTAGCTCACGCCTGTAATCCCAGCACTTTGGGAGGCCAAGGTGGGTGGATCACGAGGTCAGGAGATTGAGACCATCCTGGCTAACACGGTCAAACCCTGTCTCTACTAAAAATACAAAAAAATAAATAAATAAATAACTGAGCCTGGTGGCGAGTGCCTGTAGTCCCAGCTACTTGGGAGGCTGAGGCAGGAGAATGGCATGAGCCTGGGAGGCGGAGCTTGGAGTGAGCTGAGATCACACCACTGCACTCCACCCTGGGCGACAGAGCAAGACTCTATCTCAAAAAAAAAAAAAAAAAAAAAAAAGAATTCATGAGTAATCAAGTGCCAAACAGTCCTATATGTTATTTTTATAAATCAGAGAAACCCCTGCACTCTGGTCTCAGGCACTCCAAAAACAGGGTGAACATTTCACTGAGACAATTGGGAAGATGTCCTCTGGGCAGAACTGGCCAAACCTTCATCTCCTCAGGGGATCTGAGTTCTACATGAAGGCCTGGGGGCTGGGAAGGGAGAACGCAGGGCCGATTGCACTGGAGACAGTGTGCACCCAGCAAGTTGGGGGCTGCCAGGTGGTTCGGTTCTTAGACCTTGTTCACTCAAGGGTAGTGGCATCAGACAGTCTCTCAAGCCAGCCGCCAGGCTTGGCCCCTGCTCATTGTGCCAAAGAGAAATTAAATTACTTCCAGTGTCCCTTAGAAACAGATGAAGGTATTTAAAGTGCTCAGCTCTCTCCTCTTGAGAATCTCATTAAGCTACTGCCAATGTTAACAAAAGGCGCCTAGGGTACGAAGGTATATGAGCATGTTACACGGTTTATACTGAAACATTTTTATTTATACTACAAAGAAAGGTAACAAATGTCCTTACATATTAAGTTTGAAGTTTGTTAGTTAAAATCACATATATCAAAGTGAAACTTTCTTTGCAAATTGAAGATATTTCAAGATGCTTTAACGTCCGAGTTGGCAACTGAAACAAAACTTTTAATTTACTGAACTTGTTGGATTTCCCAGTCCTGAGAACAAATAAAATTAAATAAAGAAGCCCACAAATATTACAGTTAAAATTCCAAATTCTTAACTCTAGCCATTTATATTGTTTGTAGAATCATCTTTCTTTTATGCAGACAGAACCTTAACACTGAAAATCTGACACTGAAAATTATCCTAAAAAAGAGGATAATCTTCAAAAAAAAAAACTCCATGAACACAATTGATGGGTTTATTCATAACAATTTTCAGAGGTACACATTTAACAAATCTCATAAAACTCTTAGTCTTTCTACCAAAAATTGAAATAATTTGAATTGACAGTAATAGAAAATGCTTACTATCTTTAAATAGGCAAAGTTGGGATATATGTAAGGTAGCTCATAACACTAAGTAATTTAGGAAAACTCCAGAATGCTTCATTGCTGCAGAATGCCTGACAGCTGCCAGTCCCAGCCCGAATGATTGTGTGAGGCCTGTGCTGAGTTCCCTGACCCAGAGAAGTCCAGGACCAATGGGGACAAGTTGGTCACCCTACCTGAATCAGCAGCCTCTCCAAGGATGACCCTTCCCTTAGGCTTTCCCTAATGATCAGCAAGCATGTTTTCTTGTTCTAATAAGCTGCTGAGCCTCAGAGCTCCTTGCAAGCCTCTCCCCTCCATCCTGCTCAGCAATGTGCACAGCCACTGCCCTCCTCAGCCCGGAAAACCAACAGGATGCTAAAGGGGGAAGGGCAGGTAATGGACTGTGGGACCAGGTGGTTGTAGTTCCAGCTAACTGGGAGGGTGGAGCGAAGAAAGGAGTATAAAGAGGGCAACTACAGCCTCACTCGCCTCACTGACTGCTGAGCCGGGTGGGGCAGTGTGCTCGTCATGCATTGGGATTCGCTTGTTTTTAAGTTGGCAAGATTAGGTCTCTCGCTCAGGGTCCTTTCTGAAGATGATCGTCTTTCTTTCTCTCTCTCTTGCTCTCTGGCCTTTCTTTTCTCAGAAAAAGTAATCGGGAACAGCAAGTCCTTTAGCTCAGAGACTGGAGAAAAGCAGCCTCAGTTTACTCTAAGAGAACAAGATGGGAAGGAGTGCTAGGCCCCAGTGACCTACCCTTAGGGCAAAACAAGATGAATATTCCAGCAGGCCTTGTCCCTAGGACAACGAATGCTGTGGGAGAGCCATGGGCAGGGCTGTGCAAAGCATGTGAACCAGAGGCTGGGAGATGCAGGGGAACTGAGGCTCGGGCGGAAGACGGGCCGGCCCTGCAGTAATAGTTGATAGTCATTGCCTGCCTTCCATGAGAACTGGGGTCAGGCTGACCCTGCTAACACTTCAGATCAGAGGGAGAGTAATGGGGGTATTAAAGAGGCTAGCTGGAGATCCGAAACCATGAGACTGCTCTCACCTCTCCTGAACAATAAGGGTAGCAGCTGCCGTTCCAGGGCCCCTGAGAACCAGGTGCTGTCTTCTAGGTGCTACTTCATCTAACACCTCTTTTGGTGGTTCACGTGGCCTCCTAGATGGAAGCCTCATGTAGACCTGAACTGTCCAGTCAAGAACAGCCAACATCATCCTCCAAGCCAGCAGCTTAGTCACTTGGCCGATAAGACCTTAGAGCAAGATAGCGCCCAGCAGCACTGAGATGTGCAAAGAAATCTTCCCAAGCTGTGCCTGGGGTTCGGGATACTGGCTGCCTCTCTAGCAGTGAGTGACTAAAACAGGTTCCTCTCCTTAAGCCTCTGACAATTAGATCAGACCACATACTCCTGGAATGAAGAGTCAGGACGGAGTGGCCACACCTGGCCACTACCCCTAAATTGCAGAGCGTGGCCACGCTTCTTTCTGTTGCCTGGGGTGCTGTCTGGGTACGAGACCTTACAAAATGAGCCACATAACTTGTAGGCTTGGTAGAAATCAATCTTCCATGAAGACTATCTTAGAATACCAGGACTTTCCCTCCCCCCGGCCCAGCAGGGGTTCAATGTGCTCCAACAATTGCGATGCGTCTGTGGCCAACACTTGAGGACAAAGTAACCCTGATGTTTCACCATTTCACGGTGACATGTTTCCATATTTTCATACAAATGAGGTTGAGAGTACATGCTACCCCAACCTTGAAAGGGAGGAAGTATCTTATCTGTTGACTTTCTCAAAACAAAACTAAGGGTAGGTAAGCGATTTGGGCTGGTTTTAAGTCCACTGACTTTTTATTCCCTGAAGGGAGCTAAGTGACTTCAGCTGTAGCTTGACTTGTAACCCCAAACCTGGGCTTAACTACACTGATGTTAAGCTGCCCTCATCTGAGAATCATTTGAGGCTTTCCTAGCTCCACTGAAGCATGCCTGATGTTGGGGAATACCAGCTGAATGACTTCTGCAGACAGAGGAACGGACCCTGAACCTGGAAGTGAGGTGCTAACTGGACTGCTTGGGGCAGCTCCCAAATGCTGCTGCAAACAGTCAACAGATGCAGCCCACTCTGAATGCAGATGGAGCCGGTGCTCCTTCTGGAGAACTTTGAAACGCAAAAGACAAGAAAATGGCCTCTAAGCATTCATCCTAGAGCGTAGATTAACAGTGTGGGATGTTGCCTAGCCTTTGCAATTTGCCATAAACATTGATACATTCTGAAATCGCCCTTAGGGGCAGAAAATGCTGCAATTCAAAGTGTATGCGCTTAATGACAGGAAGCCACTAAAAATTATCCCTGTACTAGTCACAAGCCTGCCCTTCTGGTCTACCTTCTGCAGTCTGCCAACCCCTCTAGGCTGGAAAGAATCTCCTTTAGGGATTTTTTTTCTGGGTAAAATAGAGTATATGAAGCCCTATGTCGGTGGGTTGACAATTCCTCCAGTGAAGTAATGACATGAGTACAACACTGTAAGCTTGCCTCTTTTTAAGTTCTGGGATACACGTAAAGTGCAGGTTTGTAGCTGTCTCCTTTTAATTTGGTGCATCTATAGTCCTTTGAGATGTTGAGTAGAAAGTGTTTGGGTTAACCCTCCTATATCAAAGTCCATAGCCCTATGATCTTGGCCATCTTCTGCCCCAAATCTTGCCACCATCAAATGTGTAAATATCAGTAAACTGAGTGTGTAGCCAGGAGGCCAGCCTCACTTGTGAGCTGTCGATCACCTTGTGACATCTGTGCTTGGGCCACTTGGATGTCATCCTGCAGGGCTCTGGCTCTGGTGTCCTGATAAGACCAGGTCCTTATAACATCTGGGGCTCATAACACCAGGATGCCATCCTGGTAGCTCTGGATGTTCCTGTGTTTGAATTTGGAGGTGCTGGGTTCTGAGGACACTCATTACAGTTCCTGGGAGACAAAGCTTGTAACTCCTAGTTTAAAAGCCTGCACCTGTGGGTTCAGGTGGGGAGAAACTCCTGAGGCTACCATCTCCATGAGCCTTCTGTGCCCCTCCCTTAGTGAGGGACTCTTGAGGATGTAAGAATTAAATGTTCTTAAACATCTGTCATCTAAACAGTGGGTCTTGTCAGACTTAAAAGAATATTTAGAGTATCTTGACTAAGGGCTTTTTCAAGAGTCTTGAGTGACAAGGATCAGAGCTGGGGGGAGGTACACAGCTTTAAGGGCAGAGACTGCTGTTATGTTGCCCTTAACTAGAAGCCACTCTTCTAGGGGCAGCTGTTGCTCCCGAGTTGGGAATGATTTTGATGTTGGACATTAGGGGAACAAAACATGCCTAAACCATGCTGCTTGGGAGGATCTTATTCTCCAAAATTAAGGTCCAGGCAGGAGCTAAATGGACTACACTGAGCAATCCTTGTACTTCAAACAGGCCCCCTTTAGAACTGGCTTTGGATCACCGTGGGTTTGGGTTTACCTAGAGTTCAGGCCGGACTGCTTTACTTTCTCCTGACCCATGCCCCATATCTGGTTTTGGTGTTGACTTTTGAAGCCTTTGGGAGGCTATTCTAAGACATTCTCCAACCCTTCAGAGTTGCTGCTTCATGCCTTATGACCCTGAGCCTAGCCCAGCAGCTAGTAGGGATTTCACTTGTAAAAGTTGTATTAAGCTCACAAGAGCTACCTAAAATTGGACTAACTACCAAACATTGGCCGTGGGCTTGGGAGTAAAATGCATGAGATAAGAAGTGAGTCATTGGTCTGCAAAGAGGTTGCCAGCTGCTGGTTGTAGGGGGTTAGCCCTGTAAGAAGGGGGCCCATCAGAAGGCAGCAAGGGTTTGTGCTGAAGCTTCCAAATATGGGTATCCTTGCCCCATCTGTGTGTAGTCAGAGGATTGGAAGCTAACTGAAGTCTAAAGGAGCCCACCAAGCCTGGAGCTTCCAAGTTTTTGCTTGCTGGTCCTAAACTCCACTTGGAGAGCCATGGAACCTGGGTGGCTGTGACAGGCAGCCATATCCTGCTGCCTCGTTCCCTGCCCAATGAAGCTGACTGGGGTTCATAACACATGCAAGGGGTGATAGCTGGCCTTCACCTTCCACACTCGCTGTCCTTGGGTGGGTGGGATCTTTCCCATATTTCTGATCGAAGAACAAGTATTCATGTAGTGTTCACAGCTAAACATAACACTGGTATAAAATCGTAGAAGTTGACTAAGGAAACTGAATTTCAGGTTAATAGCACTTTGATGCTTGGCACCTAGCCCAGGAAGGTAACTGCCTTAAACAAGCTCAATCCAGAGTGTTGCCTTGCTGAGCTAGAGATGGAACGCCAGGATATCTGAGCCTGGACCAATGGCCTGTCTTTCTGTGGCACAAAATCCTGATATTAAGTCCGGAAACCAGGCCATGTGAAACGTGTATACCAGCTGTGAATCTCAAAGTGACAGAGGGTTAGGATGACAGGATCCTCTATGGGCATTTAACCTGGGTCTTGGATGACATGGCATCCAGCTGAGCATTCCTGTGGCTGGATCAGCATCTCACTTCTTCCTTGTAGTGAAGTGGCATATCCAGGTGCTGCCCAAATGTCACCCTTTGTGTGCAAATGTTATGGCTGGTATAAAACTGCAAAATGCGGGAGACCCGGGGCGCGGGTTGGGGCCCTAGAGATCCTCGTCTCCAGTGCTCCTCCTCACTTGCTTTACTCCAGTAAACTTGAAGTTAATGTGAGATTACTGTGCGTGGAGAAAACCACAGAATCGCCATCACATAAGCTTCAAAACCATGACTAGGAAGTTCCTAGTGGAGTTAGGAACAGGTCTGATGGGCTCATCGGTTCTGGTTGTGCCTGAAGGTAGGGGGTCACTGGAACATTTCTCTGCTTGTAGCCTCTGTGAAACAAGCTGCAGGAGCCTGGTGGCTATCTACTATAAACATGCCAGGGGCCGGGTGCGGTGGCTCAAGCCTGTAATCCCAGCACTTTGGGAGGCCGAGACGGGTGGATCACGAGGTCAGGAGATCGAGACCATCCTGGCTAACACAGTGAAACCCCGTCTCTACTAAAAAATACAAAAAACTAGCCGGGCAAGGTGGCGGGTGCCTGTAGTCCCAGCTACTCAGGAGGCTAAGGCCGGAGAATGGCGTGAACCCAGGAGGTGGAGCTTGCACTAAGCTGAGATCTGGCCACTGCACTCCAGCCTGGGCAACAGAGCGAGACTCCGTCTCAAAAAAAAAAAAAAAAAAAAAAAGCCAGACAGGTGGTCTGTCTCCTACTTGTAAGGTGGGCTGCCAAGAGCTATAAGCTCTTGACCTAAATCATAGACTAGTATCTCCTGATTCTTTCCTCTAACCAGGAAGCACACCTGTGTCACCTGAACCAGAAGGTGGTACCTCAGCTTGTCTTCTCTAGTGACAAGATTACTGACGTTGACAATAACATGATGGTGCCCTCCCTGGAAGCATCACTTTCAAGGGATCGAGTGATCTCCCCAGTAGATCTCTGGTGTGCTCACAGGCCAGCTTTGAAAACTAAGGCTCTCATGGGTGCATCTTCCTATGTGGTATTGGGGTACACCTTTGGGATGGGCAGTGAATAAGAACACTGAAAGCCATCTTTGTTCAGTCCGCCCCTCAGGTTCCTGACCTCTGGCGCCCCCTTGAGAGCTGCGAATTGAGATTAAAACACCCAGTTCTTAAGACCGTAGCAAAACCAAACTGCTTATGGGCCAAATGGTTGGTGTATAAGCAAGTTCATCAAACTTAATCTTATTCCTGTGAATTCTGAGTCAGAGTGGATACCAACGGAAGAGAACTCCCAGGAAAGGGTGACCAGGCTAACGTGGTCAAATTTACTGTCTCCAGAGCTTTGTGTTAACAGTAATCTCTAAAAACCCAGGGGGCTTGGAGTAAGACTGAGAACTTTAAAAGAAAAAGTGGATCTGCCAGTTCTGACTCCTCTCCCCAGCATAACAAAAGTATAGCTTGGGGTTTCCATCAGGAATCATAGGCTTTTTTGGGGGGGGAAGGGGTGGCCAATATTGACTTAAATTATTAGACCACTTGAAGCCAAAATTGGTCTTTGCATCTATTCATCTCAAGAGTCTTAAATCCCATGGTTGTTCGTGGAGGAAGGTCTCATTCCTACTATGATCCAGTAGCTTTGTCTTTGCAAATGATGCTGTGACCCCCTGTCACTTAATACAATGTTTTCCCCCTTCCAGGATTGGGGCCTGGGTCCTGATCTAAAACAATTAGACCCGGGGTATTGAAGATATCGCTTCCAGGAGTGACCTGTCTGTGCTGATGACTTGGGAGTAAAACCCAAGGCAGATACAGGCCCGCAGCCTCGTGCCCAAGCCTTGAGTCCTAGATCATCCTCTCACACAAAAGGAGGGTACCCCTGCCTTGCATGATCCTCAACACCTCCAGAGGTGGAACTTGGATGAGTCTCTGCCAAACGCTGTCAGGATCCACAAGGCTTGGTCTCAGCCCACAAAGGTCTTGAGTGGCTCTAGCAGGAGCTGCGGTTTCTAGCCCCAGGGCATCAGGGGATGAGGACACAAGACTCACAGCTTGAGACCCAAGAGACCCAGAGAGATGTTTAGTACTTGTTGAAGCCTCAGCTCCTTTCTGCCTCTTGCCTGAAGGCTCCCCATCAGCCTAGGGGAAACGGCCTGATGTTGTCAATGAGGTTCCAGGTTACACATGTCATGGTATTCAGAGAAGTCTTCCCATGTCTGGGCCCTTCAAGCGGGTGAACACATCAGCACCTGTCCCCACACCTGGGAGTGTCTGAAACCCTGCCAGGCCACACCGTCTCTCCTTTGGCCAGCATCACTTGCTCTTCCCTCATGGGCCCTCCAGGGCGTCTCCGTGGAAGGTATGTTGGGGTCCACATTGCTCTCGGGGCACTCTCCGTCCTGGAGAAAGGCATCTTCTCTGTTCTGCAGCATCCCTTGCCTCTCTGGGAACTCTACCTCCTGACAGGCCCTGATCTTCCAAGACCCAGGATCTCGGTACCAAAAACGACCCCTTGCTATTAGTGGTGACATGGAGTGCTCATCGAATCGCTCGCCCTGCTGGGATCTGAAAACTCGTAGTTCGTCTGAACACCTCCTGAGGAAAGTAGATTCTAAGTCTCGCTGCCATGAGGATGTGGTCTGAGGAGACTTGGGTCTTGAACATTCCAGGGTCTGGTGGTCCACATGTTCCTGGTTATCTTGTCTCCTTTGCGAGCTGTTCTTGGCTGGTCCTCATAGCCCCAGCTGAGGCTGTGCTTTGGGGACACCTGTACCCCATGGCTTCACCTGATATCTGTGCTCCTGTTCCCTCTTCCTGTCTGCGCCTCTAGTAGAGCTTCTAAACTTCCACAGGCATCCTCCAATACCTGCTGCCTTGTCCCTATTGGGGGTCTCATAGGTGTTTCAAATGCAGGTGACTCTAAATGGAGTTCAACTCCCCTACACCATCTGCATCTCTGCGATTTCCCCCATCTCACTCTGCTGTTTGGAATGAGTAAGACATTACTCTTTAGTTCCCCTTTGTTCCATTGACTTATTGATGCCCGGACTTGAGCAACTATGCAGAGCTAATGGCGAGGAGGGGCTGAGGGCAAGATGGTGACCCCTTCCTGTTGGGCTTTAATCAGCAATGCTGCACTGCTGTGAGTCCCTCTTGGGTGCAGTGGCCACTCCAGGGCATTATCCCCTTCAGGCCCCAACCCCACCACCCTTTTCATCAGATCTGAAATCTATGCCTGATGACTGAGGTGGCCCTGAGTAAGGGATCATCATGTTCCAAGGGGTCAGACAAAGCCTTATATGGCTGTCAACACAGTGAATGAGCCCCTGAGAAGAGCAGGACCCACAGCATATCAGCCTGCCCTAAGCCTCTCCCCAAACCACAGGGACTGGGGGGAGCAAGGCCCAGTGTAGGAACTAGCCTGTGCAAGCTTGGCAAGTTACACTGGTATGTGATTGGGATGGCAAAAGTTAGATCTACCAGCTTTTTAATAGTATGTGTACTTTAATAAAAAGCTGGGGGGCAAAGGAAGCCTTCCAGAAACCAGTGAGGGGTCAGACTGGAGTAGAATCCAGGATCTTGTGTTGGAAAACAATTATCGTGGCATCCTGATACCTATGAAGCTCTAAACCCCAAGACAGCTAATGGCTCTGCCTGCTCTCTGGCGGCACCCTCATCCTGTAATGAGTCCTCAATACAGTCACTCTAGGAGATTCAGGAATTCTACCACACCTCCTGGAAGCAGGCCAAGTCAAGAGTCACGCGCTCTGGTGATCAAGGGGGTTTCAGGGGGAATCTGCAGCCGGTCTCTAGGACCTAGCCTTAACGACTCCAACTGCCGAGAATGGGGCAGACTTGCCAACTTGGACTGTCTGGAAAATGCACCAGCCTGTCTATCCTTTCTTATTTCACTAAGAGAAGGTAGATTGAAGGAATGTGAAAATGAACATATCCACGAAACCACGACCCAGGAAAATGAGTTCTACCCGCAAACTACATGCTTTCTCTTCAAGTTGCTATTGCCAAACATAATGACAATGACATGACTCTGATCTGTACCTCATTCTGTGTATTTCTATTAACTCATGACTTATGCATGTTGTATGTAGCAGTTTCTCCCTATTTAGTATTTTCTCTGCGTGTATTCCAGCTTATCCATCCTACTGTTGAACTATACTCAGGTGGTAGCTTTGACTATTACAACTGGTGCTCTCAGAACACTGGATGTGAACTAGTACATACACATATGCTGTCCTGCTATATATATGCTTTGCAGTGAAATCTCTGCCATGGACCACAGTTGGCTTTGGGGCACACACGAAGCAGTCGTCCAGAATGTCATACTATGTTCCTGACATGAGAGTTGCAGTTGCCGTTCCTATTCAGTGCTTCATAATTCAGTTACTAACATCAGCCCTGCTGGTGGCTCGGAGCAGTTGCTCCTAGTAGCCTTCTGAATTACTAAATGTATTAAGTTTTATAATTATCCTGCATAACAAATATGCACAGTATTGTCAACATAAGACAAATATCTCATGATCAGACTTACTAAATTGCTGCAAAAGTAATCAGGTTTTGACATTACTTTTAATGCCAAAAACCAACTACTTTTACACTGACCAATACATTCTGCCACTTTGTTTGCTAGGACAGTACAAGGAGTGGTCACTATGGCAACAATCACTTATTGAGGGATGGGACACATAGGGAATGGTGGCCCTCTGCCTTCTAGAACCTGGGACCCAGTGGGTAAATGGGTAAATAAAGACTTCTGTTCTGGTTGCAAGAAGAACATCTTCCCCCAGCTCCAAAAATGCTGTGGGTTGGTTCTTCCCTATTCCCGTAGGTCTCAGTCCTATAACTGTAGACCTGGGTTACAATGGGGGTCCTTTACTCACTTGGATCTAGAGCAAATTTTTGTCCTTTCCCAGGAAGCCATATTTGTTTGCCGGGTCACTGAGTGGCTCTCTTCCCAGTCTGTGTGGTTTCACATGCTTGGTGTGGCCTTGGGCACCTTGAGGCTGACCACACAGCTAGGTTGGAAGTCTTCCACCATCCATTCTTCTAGAGTGGAAGCAACTGGCAGACGAGGCTCCCTTCTTAAGGTGGGCTCTGACTTTTTAAGACAATCCCTAAGAAAATCCTCATCCTCCATAAGGTAACACTTGCAGAGTATCAGCAGGAATTTCGGGGGTCGCCCTAAGCTCTACACAGCTGCTGCTGGTGTTGGCCACGTCACCTGCTTCCAGGGTAACTTGCCAAGGGTGGTGGCAGCACCCCTGCCTGAGAATCTCCCCAGGTCCTCTAAGGATAAAGTGAGTGTGAAGGCATCGGGGATGACAGTCGCTCACTAAGAACACCAGACATAGAAAAAGGTAATGGCAAACCCTGTTCTCATGTCCTTCCCAACCTGGTAGGACAAGGATGCAAAGCATGTTGAGATGGAAAACAAAGGACTCCTTGGTGATGCCCTAACATACTGGGTTGCGGTGTAACTTTGTTACTAGGGAAGAACACCAAAATGACTTCTAATCTTGCCCCTATCTCCTGAGCAGAACTCTGACCCCTCGTGTTCTATGCAGGCAAGGAAACTGCATTTGTGGCTCTCTGGTTACCTGAAGCTGTGTGCACTTTAAGAAAGCCAGGGCAGAGAGCTGCAGAAATGAACAATAACAGTCTCATAAAGCTGCAGACCACTTGGGCCACAGTCTGTTCCCAGGAAATGGGCTGGAAGTGCAGAGATGGGTGCACCAGCGCATCTCATGGAAACTTGGCCTGGTAAAGGAGCCCCAGCGAAATGGGACAAGACCCTGGCTCCAAGCCTGTTGGTGCCATCTCGGTCCTGGAGAGTGGGCACCACACAGAAGATATCACACTCAAAGCCGCCTCCTAAGCCTAGCGGCCAACTCCTGTGCCAAGAAATAATGACTCTTGTTCTAGGTGCTAGCACTGGAGCTCCAGGGAGCCTGATGAGCTGAAACCTTCCACAGGCTTGTCTCTGGGGAGCTGGGAGCCAGGGACTCCTGATAACACTGGGAGTATGTGTGTCTGCCTACCTCCCCAAACTGGTTCTGGTGTGGTTGGTGGTCTCGGCTCAATGCTCCACACTGGGGTGGGTTACTTCCTAGATGTGATGCTGTACCACAGAAACATACTGCTCAGTAAATGAGCAAATTAAAGCTACCAGTGTCTCCCTTTGACCTACTTTTTTCTTGATCTGGACAGGAAGTTATTCATTGAACTCTAACGTAATAGAATTCTGAACATACAACTGAATGAGGTGATGTTGACCTACAGCATATGGATGCTAGTCTAAATATTGAAATATCTGCAGCTGTAGTGTGGCTAGCAGAACAAGCATGACGCTGCCAGCCAGCAGGTTATATCCTAGAGAACAGAGAGAGACTGCATAGATACCAAAGTGGGTGTGGTGTTGAGGCCAAAGAATGGGGAGATGGCAAGACCTCACAAACCTTCGTAAGGACTTTGGCTTCTACTTTGAATGAAATGGAAATGTATTGGTGAACTTTGAATGGTAGACCTTATTTTCTTAAGGATCTCATTGGCTCTGCATGGAAAACAGCTTGCAGGGGAAGAGAAACCACTTGGGAGCATCATGCACAAAGTCAAGGTATAAAGTGACAGCTTAGTCCAGGTATGTGTGGATGTGGAGGTAACAACTGGTCAGATCTGAGCCCATGTTTGAAGGGTGGAAACTTCTGTATACTTGAAGAAGGAAGCCTGTATGGGAGAAGTTTTGGGAGAAAGTATAGGTATAAGTTTGACATGCATAAAAGGAAATAGTCAAACTGTTGTTTGCTGGCTCTTAAAATTCTATTTCAAACTGTATACAAATTCCACTCCAGACAGCAGTAAAGAATGAATTTCTTATGCCAACCAAACTAATGGAGAGAAGGAAAAAAGTTTGAGTCTTCAAGCAAATAGCGATAGTTAGGGCCATCCTTCCTGAGTTGAGAAGGAGGGAGAGGTGGGTTGGGGAGTGGTAATTGGCTATAAAAGTGAAAATTAGCCTTCACCCCTAATGAGGGTCCTCACTGTGACCCAAGGGTTAAGTGTGGTGTGGAACGACACTCACTGGCTGAGTGAAGTCAAAACTTGAAGGGTAGTTCATCTAAAAGGTCAAGATGGGGACCTACCGGTAACTATGGGAATTGACTTGGGCTCTTGTATGGAATGGAAGGAAAGGTTTTGGGAGTAAAGACGGGATAATGAGGCCGACTCCTCTGGCCACATCAACATATGTGTTGACCTAATTGTGACAGTGCTGAGGAGAGAGAGGTGCTAACGGAGTCCAGGAACGAGGGATGGATGACCCAGCAGTTGGAGCATACATGCAAAAGGTGGTTAAGAAGATGGAGAAAGTTCTCTCATTTCTGTGACATCGGGAATGTGGGAAGAAATACTACAGAAAAAGCCATGAGCAGATGCTATGCCCTTGAGGAGCAGCCAAGTTTCTTTTCCTGAATCCTGGGAGCTCCCAGGAGTTTGGGACTCTGGGCTTCCTTTTGGCAGAGTTGTCAAATTCTCAACCAGATGTGTGTCCTAGGCGATAAGGGTCCAGGCATCTTAACGGTTGTCCGATTCCTACTCTTGGGTACGACACTCCATAGAATTGTTTTCCACCTTTTGTCTGACTTCTGTGGTTAGAGTAGACCCTGGAGCTCTAGACCCATTTTCTTCACACAAATTTGTTCTTAGTCATCATAAAAATGTGACTTTTCTGCTTACCTGACTGTTTTTAAAGCCAGCTGACTTGAACTCTGATTTGCTCTATTAAAGTACAATAGGTGCTGAAGATAAGAATCTAGAAATGGGCAACTCATCTAGAAAGGATGGTTTTTCAGCCAGAATTCCTCATTTGAGCTGGTCCACAACATGCATTTAGGGTTTCTCCTTTTCTCACTTCTAACAGGGCTTTAGGTATTCAAGTCCTGTTAAATACCAACACTGTGTCCTCCCTAACTCCAAATGAAGGAAAACAATACTGGAGACAAAGTTGCTATGAGGCTTTCAGTTGAACAGAATGCTGAACCCAAAAGATAACCAGAGTTGTTGTTATGCTAGAATCAAACATAACAAGACTCAAATCGGGATCCTCAGCTTAGAACCCCTCCCAGTCATGGATCTAATCTGGGAAAGCCTCCTGTGAGCCTTATTGTGTCATACTTGGCCTTTGACCCCACCCTGTGTGTTTGCTCTGAGGGTTATGGTATTACTGTGTCTTCTACATTCTAGCATCTTACTTGGGAAGGTCCTATTTGAAAGAACCATTGGTATCTTTGGCAAGCTCTCAGGGATTGTGCCTCTTAGCTCCTTCATGACAATTGAGAGCTAACAGCATGGCGAAGGCCTTAGAATTTCCAAGATGGTTAGATCTTGAGTTTCAGAAACAAAACTTGGTGCATACAGACCAGAAATTGACACAGTTCTCCAGAGACTACAGAAATGTACCTATGGAGTGTGGCTTCATGGTGACAGGTGACACTGGCAAGGACTCCAGGGAGGCTGAGCTTGAGAGAACTAGAGGAACTCTGAAGGGTCTTTGTCCTGGGGGAGATTGTATATCCTTGGGAGGGAGGCAGCAGACTGCCTGGGAGGTGGGGTTGTAGAACTTGCCATATCCTCTGATTCCAAAGAAAATCAGGAAAAATGGAAGGGGAAACTCAGTGTTAGTAACCACTTAGTGAAAAGTGTCCTTGACCAAGGACAAGGGCCCATCCACTCCGGTGTTGCAGCTGGGCTAGTCTCTGTTCCTGGGGCTTCAGAGCAGCAACATCGGGCAGTCAACATCAAACTAAATGGCATGTGGCCTTTCAGTTCACTTCAAGATCCAACTCCTGTTTAGGGTGAAGCTGGGCTCTGAGTGTGCCCTGGGGTGGGAGTCTAAAACTATGTTCCAAGTTGACATGAGAGGGTCAAATTCGTCTTTCAATCGAATGATAATCTGAACCTAAGTCAAAGGCTGAAATCTAAAGAGAAGCCCCCTACCAGCCCCCACCTCACCTGAGGGACATCGAGGGGGCCTCCCCAGATGATGTATCCCCACACAGCATGCACACAAGTCCGGCAGGAAGCTCCTTGAACTCCTGTCAGGTTCAAGCTGGTTGATTGAGACCTATTGCCTGTGCAGATTCAACAGATCCTGTCGCCCACGTGATTAGGATTCAAATCTAGCCAGACACTGTTGAACAGGCAGAAGTCTGAAATCATGAAATGGGACTTAGGTCCGCAGCAGCAGGATTCTTCTCTAGAGTCTCAGGGCCAGCCCCTCCTGCGTCTCGTGCTGCCTCTGCTCCTGCAGCAGCTGGCCACTGACCACTGACCTGGGGGGCCTCATCCTGGAGCTGCTCCCACACCTTCTCTAGCCCCTGATCCTGCTGGTGATGGTGCTGCTGTTGTCTCTCGGAGAAAGTGCTCTGTGCTGCAGCACAGAGCAATCTGGACATGTCTTCCAGAGTCCTGGTGTGCAAGCCCATGGGTTTAGTCCAGTCTTTCCCAGCTTTTGGAGATCTCAGTTCAAATAAGACCAGAGATTGTTGAATATGCAAAAGTTTGAAACCACTAGAACTGGATTTAAATCCACAGCCACAAGAAAATAAAAGCCACATATGTTACCATGCTGCTGCTTGTAGCTCATATGGTGAATCTACTTGTTAAAAGCCTGTGTGAGTGAACTTGGGACACGAAGGGAAGCTCCAGAGGCCTAAGGCAGGAATAAAAACTGGTCATATATTGAGGCCCACCTTTGAGGACACAGAAGGAATAGGGTGGTCAGATCAAAAGATGAGGTTCTTGAACTTCAGCCTGGGCAAGTCCATAGACCCTTCCGGGAAGCAAACAGCATTTCTTACCCTCTAGATTGTCACCAGGGTAGGTATGGGTTTAAGCACAGCCTTTGTGATGACACAGTAACCCAGCCTTAGCAGCCTGACAGACGTCAACATGCATCATGTGAGTGAAGGCCTTCAAGTTCAAGAGCCCTTGACAAGGGGTAGCAGGTGGGGTTTGATCTTATGGTCAATACCAGCTGGAGTCCAGTCCGGCAGACTAGACTCTGGGGACTATAGTAGCTACAAGGCCTAAGCTGTGCGAGAGCCCCTAAAGTGAGCCAGGGGAAAATGCCCTAGAACCACTCGCTCCTACTTCCTGAAGCTACTGTGAGGGATGGAGACCTCCCCTGGGGACCAACCCTCCTGGTACAGAGATCTTGCACCAGGAATACATGAGGCTTTCTGTGAGATGGGCTTGGACGTGGAGAAATAAGTGGGAACTCGAACACAGAGGGCAGCAGCTCATCTAAAACTAGTAGCTGGAAACCACCCCTGAAATGAATCTCCTTGGGCAGGTAGCTTTCCTTTGCCTCCTGTCTCCATGCCCCCCACCACAGACACTTGCAGTCCCTATTCCATGTTCTTTGACCTCTGTATTAGGGTTCTGTAGAGGGACAGGATTAATAAGATAGATGTGTATATATAATGGGAAGTTGATTAGAACTGACTCCTATGATCACAAGGTAAAGTCCCACAATAGACCATCTGCGGCAAGCTGAGGAGCAAGGATATCAGTCTGAGTCCCAAAACCTCAAAATTGGGGAAGCTAACAACGCAGCCTTCAGTCTGTAGCCCAAGGCTTCAGAGCACCTGGCAAGCCACTGGTGTATAATCCAAGAGTCCAAAACTGAAGAACTTGGAGTCAGATGTTCGAGGGCAGGAAGCATCCAGCACGGGAAAAGGCTGGAGGACACAGCCTGTCTAGTCCTTCCACGTTCCTCTGCCTGCTTTTATCCTAGCCATGCTGGTAGCTGATTAGATGGAGATGGTGCCCACCCAGGTTGAGGGTGGGTCTGCCTCTCCCAGCCTACTGACTGAAATGTTTCATCTCCTTTGGCAACACCCTCAGACACACCCAGAAACAATACTTTGCATCCTTCAATCAAGTTGACAGTATTAACCATCACAGCCTCTCATTGTGTTTGGACAATGAGAAGCTCCACATGAGACAAAGGAGGACAAAACAGTGTGCATGACTCTGCCTCCATCAAGGGTTATCTTGAGCTGCCTGTGTTCAACTGAAGGTGGCTGCAGTGCCAGGGTGGTTATCTGTGTCCCAAAATCCATCTCCAAGCATCTGTAACACCCCAAGTCTGGGAATAGCTCCTGTTCTTGGCATCTGTAACACCGCAAGTCTGGGAATAGCTCCTGTTCTTTGGGATTGCTAACCTGTATGCCAGCGGTCCTCAGTGTGTTTCCTGGACCATCAATTACCTGGAAACTTACTGGAAATATGAGTCTTGTTTCCCCTGCCCACCCCCGACTATGAGAGCAGAAATTCCTGGGGGTAACCTAGCAACCGGTGCCTGAACAAGCTCCTCCAGAAGATTCTGATGCCCACTAAAGTCTGAGCTCTCCTGCTCAGGATCACAAAGCCCCCTGGGCTGCATTCCCTTGTGGGCCTGACAGACTCACATCCTGTCAACTTGGATTGAAGGATGCAAAGTATTGTTTCTGGATGTGTCTTCAAGGGTGTTGCCAAAGGAGGTTCCCATTCTGTGTGGTCCCTCCTTGATTCGCTGAGTTCAAGGGGCCACATGTTTCCTGTCAGATCTCCTCTAACACAGCAATGCTGTGGAGCTACACCTATATCATGGCTATTGATCACTGCAGTGATGTGGCTGCAAGGAAGGGGACAGATGCCTTAGGTTTCTGGATAATACTTAAGGTAGTGTTTCCAGGATATGAGTGTCTTATTTTCCTCCCATACTAAAGAGCCTTAGGTAGCTCAGCCCAAGTTACTATACAGGAGAGATGATGGCATCCAACAGCCTCGTTGTCATGGAGGCCCTGTTGGGAATAATGAAGGCAGACTCTGATGTCTTGAACTGTGTAGCTTCTCACTGATGCCTACAAGGTCGCCATCCCCTAATACAAAACTATAGATAGGGAAGCCATGGCTGACTGCCAATTCTGTCACTGCAGAGGTTGTGACATCCCAACTGGGAATTCCCCGTAGGATCCCAGTCTGGATACTTGGGCTCAAGACCTGATATTTGGTTGGGAACAAGACCCGGGTGCCTGTGCCATTGGGCAACATCCTGTTGGTAGGATATCACTGAAGGTACAAAATTACCTTTCCTGGCTTGTTTTGAGGCTATAAACCTATCATCTTGGGCCTTAAGTAGTGGTTCACAAGCAAACCAGGGTACATGGAAGGAAAGATGCCTAACAGTGACTCATCTTTAGAAAACGGATGATGCTCTGTCATTCCCCCAAACAGATCAGAGTTATAGCTACCCTTAGGCACAAGCACTATGTGCATATGAAATGAATAAACCTAAAGCAATGTTGTCTTGCAGGATATATACCCCCTTTCACATCAGAGCTGTGTGTGGCATGAGTTGAGGGTGGGGGTGAAGCTCAGTGTTGGGAGCAGGCACCGTAGATGCCTGAACTTCCTGCTGAAGTCTCCTGGAGGCTTCCAGACCTGAGCCGGCTCTGTACTGTATTGGCGTTTTACTGTGCAATACAATGCTTTTTGGCCTGCTTGGTATATCAGGTGGCATCCAGCTCATTGGTCCAAGTTCAGCCACTGGGACTCTTCAGCATCTGATAGCCTTTTAGGTGTTTATTGCTACCAAGACCCTGAAAGAAACCAGGAGTTAATTTTTAAATGTAGAGCACTGACTGGCAGAAATAAGCACAGCTCACCCATCTCCTGGAACCCACGTTGTCATTCAATCTGGGCTTTCCAGTAACTGCATGTAGCCTCTGCCACAGGCTCCCACTAGCATACCTGCTGAGACACAGGACTTGAGGCATGACACAGGACTTGAGGCATGGCAGCTCCACATCTCAGTCTGGACATAGCAAAACTTTTCTCTTGCTGTGTCAAACCCATAATGGCAGTTATAAGAGTAACCTGGTTAGTGGATCTGAGTGGACTCCCCAAGTGTTAGATGCCCTCCAATACTCGGAGCCTACCAAGAAATGTCTCAACATCTAGTGCAAAAGCAGCAGCTCACCCCTCATTCTTAATAGGCTGTCGCAACAAGGTCCAGATGTCTGATAGCACATGCCTGATACCAAAGGCAGAATGCTTTGTCTGTTAAGCCAGCAGGACAGAGCTCTGACCAGAAAGAATGACATGTCCCCAGCAATGGTGTGTTCTGGCCTGGGGTAATAAAACTGTTCTCATTACCCAGGGGAATTAGCTCCATGAGCAAGAGCTGCTTGGAACAAGCAGCCTGGAGATGAGTGATCAGGTCGACCACTGGAGGCCTCCCATGACTCCCTCAGCTTCCAAGGAGGTGGCTATTCTGCCTGGCACTTCTCCAATCTCCCTCAGAGTAGAGGCAGGACCATGGCTAGGATGTCCATTTGGGTCCATCTACTTCAAAGCTTTGGCGTTACAAAGCTTCTACGGGATGCCAGAGCTCCTTGCAGACATTGTATCCCCTGAGATTTTTCTCCCTGACCTTGACCAGTCTCATGGAGTGTCCTGAAGGAAGTCTTCCAGGTGGCCTGCTCCCCAAATATCTCTGGGAGGCCTGAATTTATTGTGGAAATAATACAACAACCTAGAATCCCTAAGGCTGGCCCAATTTCCTGTTTCTGGAGTTGAGAGCACACCGATCATTCGGGAATGGGTCCTGGTTCCACAGTTCTGCTAGTCTATTTTCTCTCCAGATCTTGTCACTTTCAGTAACATACCTTCAAATTCCTTGACTTTCTCCTCTATCATCACCTTCCTGCTACCTTGTGCATCCAGGGAGTTTTAAACCTTACATGTATAACTCAGTCCTGAAATTTCCATTTTATTTTTTAATAATCCACTTGTTTGAAGTGTTCACAATTGCTTGTTAGATTATTTTCTAAATCCTTTAATCCTGATATTAGTGTCTTCTCAGTGCTCACATCTGGTTGCCTCTTATTTAAATTGAAATGTTTTCTGGATCTTGGTACCGTGGGTAAACCTAGGATGAATATTATAAAACTGAGTTTTACTGATAGCTTCTGTCTTTGCATGCAGTCCACCTGTTAACCTAATTGACACTTGACCAGTGGCCTGTGAAAGTGCTGTGCATCTGAACATAAACTCCCATGGTACAGCTCTGACCAATCTCCTCCCTCCTCAACCAGATAGAGACGCCACCTAGGGTCTGCTCAGCACCGGAGTGTATGGGGGCTGCTGGGTGCCTCGTTACCACAGGAGGGAAGTGTGGTGGAAATCGGCGCCCTTCACGCAGGCTTAAGCGAGAAGTGGGCAGCCCCTCATTACTGCAGGGGGTGAGAGAAGGTTCTTCCCAGGAGCTCTGCTGCGTTGTGCCACTCTCAATTCATGCCTGCTTGCTTTGGTAACAGCACAGATTCTCATCTTTTTGTGGCTCGTTGATGGCTTTTGGGGTCTTTTCACATTATCAATCCCCTTTCTCTATTAAAATTATAGACAACACAAGCCAAAAGAGGCGTATATGGATACTCAAATCTTAAAGCCTTGTGGCAGTGAAAGAGGACCCAAGGTCACCAATGTCCCTGTGACAATACCCTGGGATTCGGGTCTTCCAAAGAGGGCTGACCCCATCTCACTCCACACAAATGGAATGCCTTTTTGTCCTCTCAGAATGGAGGACTCTGTCCTGATTTGAAGTGGTCAGAAACACCAGGAGTGTGGAGAAATGAGTCTCCCACCAGTGACCTCTATGTAGTTGAAGGTTTGGGGTAAAACTGGTAGAACAAGGTGGTTGCCTTGGTACTCGTGCCTCAAGTCATAGGTTCCCTTTCCTTTACACAAAAGGTGACCATTTCTGTCTGCACAGGCTCTCATGATCCTCTCCGACAATACTCAAGTGAGTCCCTGCTATATTACAGTCACAGGATCCTCAAAGCTTTGAAGTCATGAGGCTGTGGGGCTCTGACTTCCAGAGGGGCCGTGGTTTCTTCCGCTCCCCCATCTCCAGCCCCTGATGAGCTGAGGAGAAAGTCATATGCAGCCTGAAATCCCAGGGGCCCACACAGGTCTCCATTCAATACCAGGCTTTTCTGCCTCCCTCCTTCCTGGTACTGGCTTGGATTCTCCACCCTCAGCTTGGCCTCTGTATTTCTTTCAGATTTACATCCTCCTTGCATATGTGGAATTTCTGCCTATCGGATCATGATATGCCTGGAGATCTTGTAGCTGAGCCCTGGAGGGCTGGCTCTCTGGGTTGGATGGAACACATAGACCCCAGGATACTTGGGACCTCCAGGAATCCTGCCAGGCCACACCATCTCTATTCTTGCCAGCATCTGTTGCACTTCCCTCATGTCCGTCAAGGGTGGATTCTCTGTGGTAGAAAGCATGTTGGGGTCCACACTGCTCCCTGGGGTGATCTCTGCCCTGGAGAAGATCGTCTACTATCTGTTCTGCAGGATCCCCTGCCACCTTCTTGGAAAATATCTTACCTCCTAACAGGCCCTGACCTTCTCCTAAAACCAGGGTCTCAATCCAGATTGCTATTCCCTTGCTAGTAGTTGACATGGTTTGTTCATTAAATAGATACTAATGTATGGGGCTAAACTCATGTAGTCTGAAACCCCCTGAACAAGTGGATTCCAGTCTCCTAGACATGCTGTGAGGATGGGGTCTGAGGGAGGGGTTTGGCATGAATACTCTCTGGTCTGGTAGTCCACACACATGCTTAGCTTAATTTTATATCATTTGCCAGCTACTTCTTGGCTGGTCATTGTCCCAGCTTGGGTTGTTGGTGGCGGCACCTCTACCCCCACGGATTCACTGGTCCCCTCTCTACATCTGCACCTGTAGTACAGCTCTAAGCTCCATCTGACATCCTCCAACACCTACCCATCCCTATTCAGGGATCTCACAGGGTCCACAAAAATGGTTGGTTCTGGCTGAACTCGACTTCCCTATGTTGGCAGGATCACAGCCACTGTTAGGAGAAGGCAGGAAGAAGTCAGGCCATGCATAGCAGCCTATGCATGTTCTTACAGCCCTTAATAGGGGTTTGAGAATCTGAAGAAAAGACAAATTCTCTTCCTGAGCTACAGCTTGGAGGGACATCTGATGAAACTGAACCACACACCGAAAACATCTCTCTGAGACCTAATTGGATCCATAGAGCCTGGGGTCTCATTTGTTTCTGCCTCTGGGTATAGTCAGGGTGCCCAAAGAGAACTTGAGCCCAAGCAACACTGTCAATCAGAGGTGACTGGCTGGCTATGTGGGTGATGACGCAAGAGATGTTTACTCTTGCCTTTCAATGGGCAATGACTTCTTGAGATGGTGAAACTGCCAAAGATCCGCACTTAGTTTCTGGCAAAAATAGCCAGTGGACAAGTCTCTAGTTTCCAGAAGACTGAGATGCGGGAGTTACTTTAAGCCAACAAACAAAAATGTGGTGCTAAGAAGTCTGCTTGGAAACACTTGGGCAGATCTGGGAGTCTTAGGAATTCTACCTCACTTCCTAAAAAGCAGGTGCACTTATGTCAAGTTCATTGTGACTGAGTCCTTGTGGGAGATCCAGGTCTGCAGTCTTCTCCAGGTCCCAGGCTGCAGGACCCCAGGTGCTGGGCATGGGGTGGCAGACCTGCTGATTTGGACTATTTTGAAAGTTGAGCAACCTGTGAACTTGGTCCTTCTGGATATTTCACTAACAGAATGCCGTAGGATGGAATGTTAAAGTGAACACTCAAACCCAGAAAGATGGAATTTTACTAGCAAACTAGACACCTTTCCGTGCCTTTGCCAGTCACTAGTGCTGAAGGTAAAACAAAACAGTGACAGGTGTGACAAACATGGCCCTATTTTTTTTTTTTTACTGATTCCATTTAGATATTTGTCTTCTGAGACTGTATACGGCTGCCTGCTTGTTTCTGTTGCTGTCTAATCTACGAATATACACTGAGCTTCTCTGCTCTACTGAGAACACACATGTGGTATCAGACTGTTATGGTTAACGCTCACACAGTACTGGGTGTGGAAACTGGTAATCACACCTTTCTACTTCTGTTGTGTGTACACCTTGCTATGAAAGCCGAGTTACAGGCTTCGTATGATTGGCTTCAGGACCACTTCAAACATCCTTTCAAAAGAACATGTAGCCAGGTATAGTGGCTCACATCTGTAATCCCAGCACTTTGGGAGGCTGAGGTGGATAGATCACCTGAGGTTGGGAGTTTGAGACCAGCCTGGCCAACATGGTGAAACTGTCTCTACTAAAAATACAAAAATTAGCCAGGCATGGTGGTACACCTCTGTAATCCCAGTTACTAAGGAGGCTGAGGCAGGAGAATCACTTGAACCCAGGAGGTGGAGGTGGCACTGAGCCAAGATCATACCACTCCAGTATAGGTGACAGCAAGACGGTCTCAAATGCTGCTTTCTTTGCTCAGTGTATGAAAGTCGTTGGTCTACTTACCTGCCAGCACTTGGGAATATCAGTCTTTAAATTCAGCCCTGCTGATGGCTTGAAAGCAGAATCTTGAAGTGGTAGTTTGAATTCCTGAAGTTTTATTTCTTCAGTTACACCTGCTGTCTGATTATAAAACATACTAGGTGTTCTTGTCAACATACCTGTCATAATGACCAGACTTCTTACATATTTGCCAGGACACCACAAGGAGTGGTCATGGCACTGATCTGGGTATTTCTGTGGGGATGGGGGTGGGGGATGCTATGCCATCTAAACATCTGAAACTTCTTCTGCAACTTCATTCTATAACCTGGAATCCAGTGAGTAAACAGGTCCCAATTACAAAGTTCTGGCTGCAAGATAAAACCACCTTTTTCCTCAGCCTTCCTTGGGGCCTCAGTCCCATAACTGTAGATTTAGATCAGAAAGTGTTTTCCACTCACTTGGATCTAGAGCTGACTTCTGTCAGAATCATTGATTTATCAGATCAGAGTTCCTCTCCCTTTCCAGCCTCTGCCTGGGTTCACGTACTTGGTGTGGCTTTGGGCAGCTTGAGGCTGACCACATATCTACGGTGAAGGCTTCCTGCATCTGGTCTTCAAACACTAGAGCTTTCAGCCAATGAAGCCTCCCTCCTAAGTGGGCTCTGACTTAGGAATTTTCCTTGCATTCAAAACATAAGAAAATGCCTGTTCCACATCATAAGGTGGCAATTTTGGGGGTCATCAGCAGTTTTGAGTCCTCCCCATCTCCCCTGCATGGTCACTGCAGGTCTTAGCTGTGTTCCGTTTCCAGAGTAACTGCTGCTGGGGGCAGTGGTAGCACCCCAGCCTGAGAACTGACCCTGAGGAAGGCAGATGCTAATCACCTGGTCTAGCCTCACTACTTTTTAAATGAAATTCAAGGATTTGTTTTGAACTTGGTGCCCGAGGGATCTTCTAGCTTACCTTATCAATATATTTCCTAGTAGAGCACAAGATAGTTTAAGACATCCTGAGGTGGATGAAAGACAAATTGTCAAAATGAAGGTAAAACATGATCTTTGCAATCAGGTTTCTGGAAAAGGATCACAGGTATGGCTTGGTTTGTGAAGACCAACTTGCCCTTTTACTGAGGTACACTCAACTATCATTCCATAAAGTTCCTTACTAAGGGAGGACATTGTCCAGTTGTCTAACATGGCTATGACAGGAAGTCTCTTTAAATGTGGGCTCCTGTACAATGAGCACAAGACTGTCCATGGAAATCCAAAACTCAAGGTTAAGACCTTGGCCACTATGAATAGGTCGTGAGCATGTGAAGACCATGTGGCCATGACACTCTAAGGATCCTCAATCTTGGGGAATGAAGCGGCCGGTCCTCAAAAGCAGAAGTAGGCACAGGATCAAGTCACGACAGTAGAGAATAAGGCAAGGCTTTGCAAACCTTCGTAAGGACTTCTTGGCTTTTGGTTTGACTGAAA
The DNA here is from genome assembly GCF_001698545.2 of Rhinopithecus bieti. Lineage (NCBI taxonomy): Eukaryota > Metazoa > Chordata > Mammalia > Primates > Cercopithecidae > Rhinopithecus > Rhinopithecus bieti. Next base: position 819,353 of record NW_016815304.1, read on the forward strand.
TAGGAGTGGATTGGTGAACTTCGAATGGTAGGCCTATATATTTTAAGAATCTCACTGGCTCTGTGTGGAAAACAGGTTGTAGGGAAGAGAGACCCATTAGAAGCACTATGGAAGAAGTCCAGGTGTGGGCCGGGCACGGTGGCTCACACCTGTAATCCCAGCACTTTAGGAGGCCGAGGCAGGTGGATCACCTGAGGGTCAGGAATTCGAGATTAGCCTGGCCAACATGGTGAAACCCCTTCTCTACTTTAAAAAAATATATATATACAAAAAATTAGCTGAGTGTAGTGGCGGGTGCCTGTAATCTCAGCTACTTGGGAGGCTGAGGCAGGAGAATGGCCTGACCTGGAAGGTGGAGGTTGTAGTGAGCCAAGATCATGCCATTGTACTCCAGCCTGGGTGACAGAACGAGGCTATTTTCTTTTTTCAAAGAAACAGTCCAGGTGTGCATGGGCATGGAGGTGAGAATTGGTCAGATATGAGCCTATGTGGCAGAAAAATCCAACTTCTGGATACCTGAGGTGGGAATACTACATGGAAAACTGAGAGTCGCAAGTTTGGCATAAGTTTGATAGGCATAAAAACTGCTAATTTCTTTCAAACTTGCTTTACTTCTTAAATCTTATTGACAGACAACTGCATATCCATAGGATGTATAGCCATCTTTTGATGCATAATTATAATGATCATATTAGGGTAATTAGCATAGCCATCTCAAACGTTTCTTCTGTGTTGGGATTATTCAATATTCTCCTAGCTATTCGAAACCAGATAACTAAGGATAGTCATCCTACAGTGCTCTATAGAGCATGAGAACCTCATTCCTATCTAGCTGTAATTTCTGTATCCTTTAACAAGTCTCTCCCTGCCCCGCCCCCGCTACCCTTTCCAGCCTCTAGCATTGTCCTACTTTTTTCTCAGATCAACTTTTTTAGCTTTCACATACAAGCGAGAACATGCGGTGTTAACTTTGTTCCCGACTTATTTCACATAATGTCCTCCAGTTCCATGTTGCTGTGAATGACAGGATTTCATTCTTATGGCTGAAGAGCAATATATACCACACTTGACCCAATTATCTGTTCGACACTTAGATTGATTCCATATCTTGGCTATTGTGAATAGTTCTGCAATGAACATGGGGGTGCAGATGTTTCTTTAATATGTTAACTTCCTTTCCTTCGGATAAGTTTCTGGTAGCAGGATTGCTGGATCACATGGTAGTTCTACTTGTAGTTTTTGGAAGGGACCTCCATACCGTTTCCCAGTGTCTGTGCTAGTTTATATTCCCACCAACAGTGCATATGTCCTTTTTTCTGCAATCTTGCCGGTACTTATTTTTTGTCTTTTTGATAATAGCCATCCTCACTGAGGTGAGATACCTCATTGTAGCTTTGATTCGCATTTCCTAATGAATAATAATGTTAAATATTTTTTCATACTTGACCACTTGTGTCTTCCTTTAAGAAATGTCAACTCAGATCATTCGGCCTCTTTAAAAACTGGATTTTTCTCTTGATATTTGAGTTCCTTGTATATTCTGGATATAGATCCCCTAACAGACAAGTAATTGGCAGATATTTCTCCCATTTTGTAAGCTGTCTCTTAGTGTTTCCTACGCTGTGCCAGAAGCTTTATTTTGGTATAATCCCTTTTATTTTTCATTTTGCTTCCTGTGCTTTTTGAGGTCTAACTCATAACCTTTTCCCAGACTCATAGTCCTGAAGTGTTTCCCCTATGTCTTCTAGTAGTTCTGTTTTGGATCTAACATTTAGATCTCTGATTCATTTTTCGATTTAGGTCTCTGATTCATTTTTTGAGTTAATCTTTATATAGGGTGAGAGAAAGGGGTTGGTGTCTAGTTCTATTCTTCACATTTGGATATCTAATTCTCCCAGCACCATTTATTGAAGAGACTATACTTTCCCCAATGAGTGTCTTTGGCACCTTTTGTCAAGTGACTTTGGCTATAGACATGTGGATTTGTTTTATTGGTCTACATATGTGGCTTTTATGCTATTACCATGCTATTCTGGCTACTACAGCTTTGTTGTACATCTTGATGTCTGGTACTATACCTTCAATGTTCCTTTTGCTCAGAATTGTTCTGGCTCTCTGGGGTCTTTGGTTCCATTAAAAACTTCAGGGAATTTGTTTTCTATTTTTGTGAAGAATGTCATTAGTACTTTGATAGGGATTGCATTGACTCTCTAGACTGCTTTGGGTAGTAAGGACACTGTAGATCTCACAGTCTAAGTGTGGGATGCCTTTCCATCTGTATTCTATTTTTTCAGTTTGAAGTTTTCCTTGTTAGAGGTTTTATACCTTCTTGCTGAAATTTATTTCTTAGGTATTTTTTGGTAGCTCCTTGAGATTCTCTTTTGGCTAGTTCATTGTTCATATGTAGAAATGCTACTGACTTTTGTATGTTTTGTATATTGTAACTTAATCTGTTTATCAGTGAAGAGTTTTTTGGTAGCATCTTTAGATTTTTCTATATAAGACGCCACCTGCAAATGCTGACAATTTGACTTCCTCCTTTTCAAGTTGGATGCCTTTTTTTTTTTTTTTTTTTTTTTTTTTTTTTTTTTTGCATAATTGCTCTGGCTAGGACTTCCAGTACTCTGTTGAATAAGAGTGACAATAGGCATTCTTAAAGGAAAAGCGCTTAGTAGAAAATCTTAGCTTTTGCCCATTCAGTAGGATATTAACTATAGGGTTATCACATGTGCAACAGGCTGTCCTACTGCCCAGGTAGAGCCAATTGAATAAGACAGGGGAATTGCAGTGGGGTTTTACACACACAGTCAGGTAAAGGAGACTAGAATTTTCTTATCACTCTAATCAGCCTCCCCAAGAATTGAGGCTAGAATTTTTCAGATAGTTTGGGGAATTAGGGGCAGCTAAGCAATGGATGCTGCTGATTGGTTGGGAGTGCAATCATAGGGGTGTGGGAAATGGTCCTTGTGTGTGCCGAGTTGCTTCTGGGTGGAACCATACTTTGTCAGAAATGTAAAGGGAACCCTCTTGGCCAATCTTAGCTTCTTTAGTAGTGATATGATGTGCAGGAGTAAATGGAAGTTGCAAATCTTGTGACCTCTAGAATAATGGCTGATAATTCTTTGTCTATACTTTAGCAGAATTTAGGCTCCTCTTATCCTTCTAGACTGGTGGGGTCTCACTAGCTTTACAAAGGTGGCTGAGTTTGGGGAAGGTCTATTTTCATTTAGACTGTAAACTAAATATCTTCCAAAGTGAGCTTGGCCAAGGCCCAGGAATGAGTTAAGAGCAGCTGTGGAGGGTAAAGACAAGATAGCAGTTGGTTAGATCAGACCCTTCATTTTCATAACTTTCTCACTGTTATATTGAAACTGCCTTTGCAAAAACATTGCCCTCATTGAAGTGTACTTTTTTCTATACCTAATTTCTTAAGTGTTGTATGAAGGGGCACTGAATTTTATCAAGCTTTTCTGCATCTATTCAGATCATGGTTTCCTTTTCTGTTGATCGTGTTTATTGATTTGTGTATGTTGAACAAACTTTGCATCCCTGGGATAAATCCCACTTGATCATGGTGTATTCTTTCTGATATGTTTCAGATTTTGTTTGTTTGGTACTTCGAGGTGTCTTGTCTATATTCATTATAGGTATTGGGTTGAGGTTCTTTTCTCATGTCTTTGTCTGATTTTTGGTGTCGGGGTTATGCTGGCCTTCTAGAATGAGTTGGGAATAATTCTGATTCAATTTTTGGAATAGTTTGAGGCAATCTGGTGCTAATATTCTTTAAATGTTCAATACAATTCAGCAGTAAAGGCTTCCAGTCCTGGACCCTTCATTGTTGGAGACTTTATTGCTGATTCAAACTTGTTACTTGTTCAGATTTTCTTTCTAGTCTAATTTTGGTAAGTTGTACATGTCTAGGAATCCATTTCCTTTACCCTTTTGAATTTATTGGGACATAGTTCATAGTCTCTAATGATCATCTGTATGTCTAATATCTGTTCACAGCTCCCTCTTTGATCTTATTCATTTGGGTCTTAATCTAGCTAATGGTTTGTCAACTTTTAACTCGCCTCAAAAATTTTTTAGTTTCGTCTTTAGTCTCAATTTCATTTATTTCTGCTCTGATCTACTTCTAATTTTTGGTGGGTTGGTTCTTGCTCCTGTAGTTCCTAGAGGTACATCAGTAAGTTAATTATTTGAAGTCTCTTTTGACTGTAGGCATCTATTGCTATAAACTTGCTTCTCAATACTGCTTTGGCTGTGACACATGTTGGTATGTTGGGTTTCTATTTTCACTAGTTCTCAAGGAATTTAACTTTTTAATTCTTGCCTTCACCCATGGGTCAGTCAGGAGCATGTTATCTATCTAACATCAATGTATCTGTATAGTTTCAAATGTTATGGCCTCAATGGAATAAAACTAAACATCAATAAAATATTCTTTTTAAAAAATCATGATTTGAGTCCCAATATGTCACTCCTGGGGAATGTTTTATATGCTGATAAATATACCCTGCAGCTGTTGAGTAAAATGTTCTGTAAATGTCTGTTAGGTCCATTTGGTCTGTGGTATAGTTCAAATCTGTTTCCTTTATTTTCCTGCCTAGATGATATGCCCAATGCTGAGTAGGGTTGCTGAAGTCTCCAACTATTATTGGGGTCTAGCACTCCTTTTACATCTAATATTAGTTTTATATATCTGGATGCTCCTGTGGAGGTGCATATGGATTTACAATTGTTATATTGATGAATTGATGTTTACTACATAATCTTTTTACAGCTTTTAAAGTGTTTTGTCTGACAAGTATAGTTACTATTGTCTACCTTTTTGGTTTCCATTTGCATGAGATCTTCTCACTTTCAGTCTTCATGGGCCTTGTCTGATAAGGTGAGTTTCTCTTAGGCAACGTATAATTGGGTCTTTAATAGACTGGCTGAATGGATGTTTTAAATGGAGAATTTGTTTATATTCAAAACTATTATTGATGGATAAGGACTTATGCCATAATGTTTCCTGGTGGTTTTATGTATCCTTCTTAATTTGCTTTTGTGGTTAAATGGCTTTTTATAGTAATAAGGCTTGACTCCTTTCTCTTTGTGTGTTGGCGCTACCAGTGAGTTTTATAGTTTCACATATTTTCATGATGGTTATTACTATATTTTCACTTCTTAGATACTCCCATACATTTTTATGTAAGGCTATTCTAGTGGTAATGAATTCCCTTACTCTTTGCCTCTCAGTGAAATATTTCTCCATTTCTGAACAGCATTTCTGGGTGTAATCTTGGTTGACAGTTTTATTCTTTCCGCACTTTCAACATATTCCATTTCTTTTCCCCTGACCTGGAAAGCTTCTGCTGAAAAATCAGCTTGTAGCCTAATAAGGATTCCATTAAATGTGACTTGATGCTTTTCTCTTGCTGCTTCTAGAATTCTTTCACTTTTTGACAACTTAAATCTAACTCAGACCTATTTAGTTTGAATAACTTGGAATTCCTTGAGCTTCCTCAGACATTGGCACATTCAGTTGGTAAGAGAACATTGGGGTTACAAAAGCTACCTTTCCTGGCCTCTTATTTCAGAATTCAAACCCATCTTAGGGCATAACTGGTTTTCAAACCAAGTACATGAAAAGGGACGATATTTAACAGTGAAATCTCAGAAAATGGGAAGAGATTAGATTTGATCATTCCACAGAATTGTGGGATCATAGTTAGAGTTACCCCAGAGTTCATGAGTTTGAAATAAGCAAGATAAAAACTTGGGGGGGTGGTATCCTGACCGACAGCTTTCCCCTATCATGAAGCCATGGGTATGAGTTGAGGGCAATGAAACACAACGCTGCGAACAAGTACCATGAATGCCTGGATCTCCTACTGTTGAAGTTTCCTTCAGCCTTCTAGATCCACACTTTAAATATTTCCACATTGTATTGGCATTCTGCTGTGCAAGTACAACTTTATCATCCAGTATATCAGATGACACCCAGTTTGTGGGTCAAAGTTCAGCCACTAGAAATGTTCAGGCCTTTGGTGTAACATGTCTTTAGGAATGTATTGCTGCCAGGACCCAGGAATGGGCCAGGAGTTGGTTTTCAAATGCGGAGTACTTGCTGGTAGAAATAGGCACAGCTCTTCTCTTCCTGAATGTTTTTGAATTATCCAGTTGGGCTCTCTAGGGGCTCCATGTAGTAATTATCTCTGCCATAGGCACTTCCACTATTCAGAGACAAAGACCATGTGGCATGGCAGCTTATCTTAGTCTGGACATGAAACAAAACCTTCTCTTTCTCTACAACTAATTCAATAATTGCAACTATAAGAATCTGTTTAGTGGATCTGAGGTATCCTAAATGTTATAATCCCTCCAATGCTTGAGAGGTTTACCAAGCAGTGTCTTGATGTTAGCAGAAATGCAGCAACTTCAGCAACTTGCCCCTCATCTTTACAAGAGCATCCTGTCAAGTTCCAGATCTGCAGTATGCAGCAGTGACTCTGGGGCTCATCTCGTCCTAGAGAATACTCATCACTGTGTTTGACACATAGCCACTTTCACTTTTTGACCCCTAGAAGTGGGGTACATTGTCTATATTGAGAAGCCAGAACAGACCTCTGACCAGGAAAGACAACCTGTTTCCCAAATGGGGTGTTCTGGCCTGCTCAGCCGTGGTCTTACCTGAGACCAGAGTTGTTCTCAGTATCTGGAAGCAGCAGCTCCACAAGCAGGAGCTGCATTAGAAAAAGCATCTGCCTTAGAGATGTTAATGATAGACTTTAGTTTTGCTTTTCTAGGGGTAAAGGGAATTAATGTTGATGTCAAATGTTAGACAACCTAAAGAAGCATGGGCAATGCTGTGTCTATTAGTCACGTGACAGCTTTAAAATTCTATAGCTGTGTATGAAGGGGAAGGAGATCTCAAATATCCCTGTCCTAACCATATGGTTTTGTCTTTCCCAAGGAGCATGGGCCCTTATATACATGTTGAATGTATCTCTTCTCTCTCTTGAAATGGAGGGCTTTTTATATCTTGACTTAAAATAATCAAGACCAGGAATATAATAGAATCTGCCTTATAGTGGGGGTTTGGGTAAAACTGGCAGAACAGGACTATCACCTTGTTCCCAAGGCTCTAGTCCTAGATTCCATTTCCCTTACCCAAAAGGGGAACCCACCCTGCACGGGCTTTACCATCCTCTCCAGAGATGAAACTTGGATGAGTCTCTGCTAAATGCAATGAGGATTCCGAGACCCTGAGGTTGCTAGGCACTGTGGTCCTGGATGGCTCTCAAAGGAGCCATGGTTTCTCCCCTTCTCCCACTCCCCAACACTCGGAGATGAGGAGAAAGGAATATTGTAGCCTCAAGTCCCAGGGACCCACTTAAGTCTTCATTCTATTCCAGGATTTTCTGCCACTTTCTAGTATTTGCCTGGATTCTCCATCAGTCTAGGGAGATGCTGACTTCAGTAGGCCTTTTATGCTTTGCAACCTCCTTGTGTGCATGGAACTTCTGGTCTTTTGGGGTCATGGGGTGCTTGGAAATCTTCCCATAGTGGGACCCTTAAGGGTGCTCTCTAGGTTGGATGAACATATAACCCGCTGGCTTCATACCTAGGAGTACCAGGAATCCTGCCAGGCCACACCATCTCTATTTTTGCCAGCATCTGTTCTGGTATGTTTCTCAATGGTTCATTCTCTATTTTAGAAGTCATTTTGAGGTCCACATCACTCATTTGAGGTGTTTTCTGCCCTAGATAAATATCCTATATGTTCTACAAGATCCTCTGCCTTTTTCTTGGGAATATTTTGCCTCCTAACAGGTCCTGATCTTTCAAGACTGGGGTCTCAACCTCAAGTGTTGCCCTAATAGTAGGGGTGACATGTCTTGTATGGAGAATTGCACCAGACATATGGGGCTAAACTCATGTAGTCAGTCTGCATGTCCTCCTGAATAAGTGAATCTCAAATCTCTCTCCCCCAGCCCAGCCATGTGAATTTGGTCTGAGAAGATTTAACTCATTGCTGATTGGTCCAATGGTCCACACATGTCTGGTTATCTTACCTCCTTTGTGAGGTGTTCTTTGGTTGGACCTCATTATCCCAGCTGGGGCTATGTTTTGGTGATACTTGTTCCATGGGGCTTCACCCAATATGTGTTCTGGTTCCCCTCTTGCCATCTATACCTCTTATGGAGCTCTCAACTTCAACATCCTCCACTACCTACTACCTGTCCTCATTGGAGTCACTTGTGGGTTCTTCAAAGGCAGGTGGTTCTAAGTGAAATTCATCAACTCAACTGCACCAGCTGCATCTCTGCAATTCCCCATCTCACTGCCATTTGTAAATACAGAATATTTTTTCTTAGTTTCCAATTATTCCATTGACTTTGGTGGTGGTCTCAGGAACTTAAGCAGATATGCAAGGCAGATAGGAAGTGGGGATGATTAGGGAGAGATGGTGATCCCTTCAAGGTAGGTTCTAATCTGGCTAATGCTGCCACTGCCGCAGGTCCCTCTGAGGTGCAGCGGCTGTTCCTGCAGGGCATTAGATATTTTATACGGTTGGCAGGGGCTGGGTCTGCATGGTCCGGGAGTAAGGGCAGCTACAGCAGGCTCACCACAAAAAGAAAAGCAGGGAGATGACCCTGAAGGGTATTTAAACCATGCAGGATCACAGCCGCTGCTAGGAGACAGGAAATAGTCAGGCTATGCAGCACTAATCGGACTCCAAGAATTTGAAGGTAGGACAACTTAGCTCTTCCTGAGCTACAGCTTGCAAGGATGCCTAATAACACCAAACCATACGCTGAATATCTCCTCAAGGGCTGATCAGACCCACGGATCCCAGGTCTTTATTTGTTCCCACTCTTGTGTATAGTTTGGTTGCCCAAGGCAGGTTGAGCCCAAGAGAACACACTGTTCTATTGAGTAGAGGTGACTGGCTATGTGGGTGGTCATATAAGAAGTGTCTGCTTATTTCAACAGGCAACAACATGAGCTCACAAAACGTCCAAAAAACTGCATTAGGTTTGGAGCAGAAATAGCCAGTGGACAAGACTAGTTCCCAGAAGACTGAGATCTAGAGTTACTTTAAGCCACCAAACAAAACAAAACAAAAAAACCCGGAGTGTTAGTCTGGGAAACACTTAGTCTAATCTGGAAGACTTAGGAAGTCTGTCTCACTTTCTCCAGGTCCGGCAAGCCCAGGTCATGTCCTCAGTGACCAAGAAATTCCTTGGGGCAATCTGGGTTCCAGCCGTGCTCTACAGGACCCAACCTGTGAAAGATCTTGGTTTACTGCCAACTTCGGACTGCTTGAGAGCTGAACAGCCTATGAACCTGTCGGTCCTTCTTGCTGTGTGTTTCACTAGGAGTGAAGTTAGACTGGGGGGAATATTAATGTGAACACACACAAACTACATTCCAAGAAGGTATGGAAACTTCCCACGAACTAGATGCCTTTTCCTCACCTCTGCTAGTCATTATCACTGAAGATGATAAACTAGTCCATGGTGATAGACATGGCAAAACAGTTGCATTTTGAGCTGTACCTGATTCCATTTCGCTATGACCTCCTCTGAAATTTACGTACATTGCATACAGATGTTTTCTCGCTTCTGTTGATGTCTAGTATTTGAGTGTACCTCCAGCTCATCCATCCTACCATTCCAGTGGTGGCTTGGGAAGTATCGCACCTAGCATTTTCACGAGTTTGGATGTGAAAACCCTAAGTATGTATGCCTTTTGGTGGTGTACCCTGTTTGAAATCTGTGGGTTCTAGGCTTCATATGGTTAACTCTGAGGACACCCCAGTCTTCCAAAACCGATGTGCCTTTTAATATTGTCAGTGTGTGAGTTGCAGTTGCTGTACATACTTGCCAGTCCCAGGGATGTTTAATTTCAGCACTTCTGGCGGCTGCATCTTATGGTAGCTTTTGAATTCTTAATCTTATCCAGATGTAATTACATCTCCTCCTATTGGTATGAGGTATTCTTGTCAACACAATACACATGTTGACCTCACGATCAGATTCATGATGTGTTGCTACTTTGTTTGCCAGAATAGATCGAAGAGTGGTCACTGTAGTAACAATTTATATATGTCTATCAGGGAGAGGGTGAGTGGGAAGTGGTGGCACATCAGATCATCTGAAACCTGTTCTGTAACTTTATTCTAGAACGTGGATGGGTAAACAGGTCCTGAGTATTTCATAGTCTTCCTACAAGATTAAAGGAGAACCTTTATCACCAACCCAAAGAATTCTACAGTCTTTCTCCTCCCCTTTCTGTGGGCCACAGTCCTATAAACACAAGTTTGGGTCAAAAAGTATTTTCCACTCAGATATAGAACTCTTCTGCCTGTCCCAAGAAATCATTGCTGGTTGTCTGGTCATTGAGTGCCTCTCCTCTCCAGCCTCTGTCTGGATTCAGGTGCTTAGTGTGGTCTTGATGGCCTTGAGCAGCCTGAGGTTGGTCCCATACCTGGGGTGAAGGGCTTCTCCATCTGGAGAATTCAGTCACCTGGGCTTCCTAAGTGGGCTCCAAGTTATTTTTAAATGATAGAAGGAAAATTCCTAAGAATCCTAGATCCATGTCATAAGGTGATGCTTGCAGAGCATCAGCAGGAATCGTGTGGGTCCTACTGATCTCCTTGGCAGGGCCACTGCTGGTCCTGGATATGTCCCTTGTTTCCAGCGTCACTGCTGCTGGGGGTGGGGGGGCTGGCAGGGCATGGTGGTCCCCCTGCATGGACCTGACTGAGAAAGGAGGCAGTGCTGATCCAGCTAATCACCTGGCCTACTCTTTTTCTGACTTTTTTTCTTAAAAGATTTACTCTGAACTTGGTGCCTGGTGAACCTGCTACCTTACCTATCAATACCTTGCCTAAAACTAAAATGTGAAATAGAATTGGTAGCACATTCCATAATATTTGTCTCCTTTGGCTTTTTCTTGGAAATTCTCCACTAAGGTGCTGGAGTCCAGTCACTCTGCCTTGCAAGAAACAACTCAAGCCCAGAGGTGAGAGAGGAGAGACCGCTTGGCTTGCTACCTGCTTTCTATTTTGAGTTAGGAGTTAGAAACGGGTCACTTTAAAAAACTCCTTTGAGGTGAGAGGAAGAGCCTGAATCCTCTAGGGTCTCATTCTGTATGAAGCTGAAAAGTGATCTGCTCAGTCCTTGACCCCGTGAAGTTGGGAAGAACTTCTGGTATATCAGTCCTTTGCTTACATGTCGGTTTCTGTTCTCAAACTCAGTTGACAAACCAAGGGCCATAGACTTCCATGAGCTAGTTGAATCCTTGGGGTATCTTGGCATTTTCTAAATCGGCCATAGCAGACAAACTAGTGGGGACAGGGGAGCTTCTGTCCCTTGCAAGATACAAAAACTGATACATAAGCTATGTAACTGAAGTTGGTGAGGTTGAACACTTTCTATGGAAACTTCACACTAAGAAATGGCAGCGAAGGGGCATCCCCAGGATGCTTAGAGATGAAACCAGCCTTCCTTCCCAGCCCAGTGTGTCCTCAAGTCCTCTAATGACAGGATGAATGTTGAGGAATCATTGAGGTAGGTTGGCAGTCATTCACTACAGTGACAGGGTTAGAACAATACTTGTGCGACATAGAATAGACCAGGGAAAGTTCTTGTCGCCTTGGTGGGACAGGTACAATGTGTTGAGACTGAAAAGCTCACTGGTGACATCCTAATAGACAGTGGAGAACATGGTTGCAGTGTGACCCTCTTCCTGTTCAAGAAACTCCAGCTTATCTTCCCTGTCTCCTGAGCAGGACTTGGCTACCTTCATGTACCACATTAGCGAGGAAAATGCAGCATTGACTCTCTGGGTATATTTGGAGATGCATAAAGTTTCAGAGAACTTCTGCAGTGCTCTGCCTTAGCTAATTTCCACCTCCTAGAGCTGATGTGGCAACTTGGGTAGCAGTAGATGTCCCTGGGAAATGGGCTGGAAGTGCACAGAGATAGGTACAACCAACACATCTCCCAGGAGCTCAACCTGGTGAAGAAAACAGGAAAACAGGAAAAAACTCGGGCTCCAAGCCCATCAGCACCCACCCAAGCCTGGATAGTGGGTAACTCACAGAAGCTACCACACACTGGAAGACTTTCTAAGCTGGGCAGCCAGCCCCTGAGCCAAGTAATAACTCCTATTCTTGGTGACAGCACTGGAACTCTAGGAATCCTGACAAGGAGGTTGAATCTTCCCCAGGCTTGTCACTGGGTAGCAAGGCCTTGGGCTCCTGATACCAATAGGAGTATATGGCTCCGCTTGCCCACACAAAGGCAGTTTCTCAACCAGCTTGCTGTCCCCGTAGTCACACTGGGGTGGGTTACTTTCCAGATCTGATGTCAAGCTATGAAAGCATGCTGTCCAGTAAACTAACAAGTGAAAGCCGCCAGTGTCTTCAATGTGCCAACTTTCCTCCTTGTATTTTCCCCTCATCCCAACAGAGGTTATTCATTAAAATTAACTCAATACATTTTACACTACATACCTCTGAGTGACAATGTGACCTATAGCAAATGGATACTAAAATATTGAATACATACAACATGTAGCAATGCTAAGGAATAAGCGTGCCCCTGCCAGTAGGCAAGTTATACCCTAGTGACTAGGACAGAACACGTCTACAGTTACAAATTGCTTAACGATGGGGAGACTCTGAGATGTTAGGTGATTTTGTCACTGTATGAACATCATAGTGTACTTAGACCTAGATGGTATAACCCACTGTACACCTAGGCTATATGGAATAGCCTATTGTCCTGACTACTGTGGTATAAGCAGTCTATGGTTGACTGAAATGTCATCGTGGTATATGACCATGTCTATATGTATATAGCCTAAGAGATGTAAAGCAAGACCTTGTAGGCCTTTATAAAGGGTTTGGCTTTTGCTTTGGGTGAAATGGGAATGGGTTCATGAGTTTTGAATGCCCAGCCTTATGTTTTAAGGACCTCGTTGGCTCTACGGACCATAGGTTGTAGGGGAAAGGAGACTAGTTAGAAGCATGTAGAAGTCCAGATGTGTACAGTGGCAGCTTAGTCTAGGTGCATGGGTGTGGAGGCATGAATCGGTCAGATATGAACCCATGCAGGAAGAATTGACAACTTCTGGATACTTGAGGTAAGAAGGCTGCATGGAGAAAGTTTTGCAGGGAAGGCAAAACTTGGAGTGTAAGTTTGATATACATAAAAGCAAAGCTGTTGAAAACTAATTTTTTTGTCATTTCAAACTGTCCATATTCTATCCTGACAGCAGCAAGAAATGGATGTTTTCATGTCAGTTAAACTAAGGTGGAGAGGGAGAAAGGATGAGTGTGCAGTGAAATGGTTATGGGGATGGATCATCAATGCTAAATTGGGAAGTGAGAAAAGCCGGTTAAGTGATTACTAACTGGAAAAAAAGCGGGATCCATAGCTGAATCGGCCTCCACTACAATAGTCCTCATGAGGACAAAAGAATAAGTGCTATAGAATGACAAAATGCCAGAGTCGGATGACTCACACTATGAAAGAGTTCCTCTATAGATCAAGACGGCATCTACAGGTAACCACAGGAATCGACTTTCTTGATGGAGAAAGTCTGTGGAAGTGAGGTCAGAACGAGGTTCACTCATTGGTTCCTTCAGCATGCGTGAAAATGACGTGAGGCCTGACGGGTGGTGATGCTGACTGGGGAGAGCAAGGTGCTAACACAGCCAAGGGATAGAGGGAGCTGCCAGGTGACCAGGACATGCTTTTGTAACAAGTTGGTAAAGAGCGAGAACTCCACTGCTTGAAGTTGGAAAGTGCTGTGGAGTTGGAGTGAGGAATGTTCTGTAGAAGTTAGGAAGACATTCTCCTGCTCTACTCCCTGTAATGTTGGAGACATGGGAATAAGTTTTCTGTAACCCTCATGAGCAGATGCAGCGCCCTCAAGGAGCAGCCAAATTACTATTTCACCACACCAATAAGGAGCCGCCAAAAGTTTGGGACTCTGGTCTTTGGCAGAGTTGCCAATATCCTCAAAGAATTCAGTGAACTGTTCCAAAGCATCTCAAAGGCGTGTCTTACTGTGGAATGACAGTTCAGATAGTAAGTAATCAAGATCTGACAGCTTAGCCTTTTCCCTTTTGATTCTCTTTTCTTGACCACATTTGAAACTAGTTTTCTGATGTTCACAGCTTGCCACCTCATGGCCTTCTGACTCTGCTTACCTGATGCTTTATCTTGACTTGAATATTTTGATTTCCCAACTTATGGGTGCATAATAGCCACTGGGAAGGTGAATCTAGGAATCGGTATCTCCCAGAAAAGATGACTTTTACACCAGAACCCCTAACCTAAATTGATGCCATGAAGACAGAGTTTCTCCTTTCTTTCCTTTTTATATTCTTAGTCAGGGTTTAAGCATCAACACTGTAGTCCAAAAAGCAGAGAAATTTACATTCATGATAGCCTCATTGATTTAGTTTCCAGTTGGGAACAAATTCTGGACCCAAACGTTGATCTGGTTTTCATGCCAGAATCAAGTACAACAAGACTCAGGGAAACACAGGGAGCTGAGCTTAGGGATATCTCCTATTCACAAGTCTGATCAGGAAAATCCCCCTCTGGGCCTATGATGTCTACCTGGCCCTTGTGCCACCCTCTCTGCCAATGCCAAGGGGACTCTTCTATGAACTTTGTCCGCTCGATTCTAGCTTCCTACTTGGGAAGGTCCTATCTTCCTATAGAAAGCCCTGGTGTCCTTGGCAAGGACAAAGGGATTGTCCCTCTAAGCTTGTCTTTAAGGGGCTAACAGCATGATAAAGGCCTTGGAGCTTCTTAGATGGTTTAATCTGAGTTTTGGAAGTAAGGGAACTCTGAATAAGTATAGCATAACAACAATCACTGATGTGTTCTTCAGGGAACTAAGGGAAAGTGATGCAGGAACTGGGGTTTCCTGGTGAGAGGTGGTATTGGGAAGGAGTCGGAGGCTGAGCTGATGGGGTTAATAACAGTGGCCCTAATGTCTCACTATCAGACTACTCCTGTATCACTGGCAGGAGGGAAGGGAAGCGAAGCAGGCTGCCTGGGAGACAAGTGGGATTTGCCGTATCAGAGAAACCTAGAAATATGGAAGCAGAAAAGCTCAGGGCCAGAAGTAAGTTGAGTTGAAGAGTGGAGTGCCCTTTAACCAAGGACAGATCCACACCCTCCAGGGTTATGGCCAGGTTGACCTCAGAACAGGGGCTTAGAGCACCAACATTGGGCAGTCTGACCTCAAAACTAAGTTGGGCAGTCAACTTAGCATTTCAGGTGAATTTAAAACTAATCCTGGTTTAGAGTGAAGCAGGACTCCAGCTGTGCCCTGAGATGGATTCTAAAGCTGCCTATACTCAAACCATCACAAGGACAAATGTGTGCCTCATTTATAGGAAAGCATCTTTGCTTGAGAAACCCCTCACTTCAAGTTGGGAGACAGCAGTGGAGCCTCTCTAGCCAGCTTTTCCCAGCACAATATGCTCAAAGAACTACAAGCCCAGCAGTAACTCGTTTCTTTCCTGCCAGGTTTTTGCTGGCTTAGTCCTGATGCCTGTGCACAGATATACCAGAGATTTTGTCACCTATGATAAGAGTTCAAATCGGACTAGATCGTTGAATAGGCAGGAGAAGTTCAAAACCAGGAAACTGAATTCAGATCCTCAGACTCGAAAATAGCATAACTAGAGGCAGTTTACGGGGGTTACCTCGCAGTTTTTTGTAGCTAATACTATACTATCAATCTACTTGAGATCTGAAACTACTTGGATGAACCTGAGCAAATATTCTAAAGGTCTCAAGTGTTAGGAAATTAATGTCATATATCGAGGTTCACTTGGAGATACTGAGTTTTGGGGGGCTAGGGTGTCGGATCAAAGGTTGGTATATCTTGAACTTCAGTTTAGCAATTAACAGACACACTCCTAGGAGTAAGAGATGCCTCTTCTTGCCCCCTGTCAATTGTTACCTGAGCCAGGTACAGGTCTAAGCAAAGCCTTCATAGCTCTGCAGTAACCCAGCCTTAGCAGCCTGACATAAGCCAGGTACTCATAATGTGAGCAGAAGGTAGAGCTGGGCTCTTAGGTCTCCTAGATGAGGAGTGGGGCCTGTCTGGCCAACATGACTTCCTAAGACCTGCTTGGGGATGGGTGGGAGACTCCTGTCTTGCTATCAAATGTAAGAGTGTAAAGAACACAGCATGGCCTTAAGGACTTCCAAGGTTCTACCATAAAATTGTCCATGGTAGAGCTGATGGTGGAGTATTCCAGGTTTCCACAGTGGTACCCATGCTTCTGGTGGCTAAGCAATGGAGCCAGGTGTCTGGGAGTGCAGACATTTCAGCAGTGGTTCCATACCACAGAGACATCTCTGTTCTACATAAGAGCAGACTGGGCTGTGGGCCCTATAGCAGCTGGAGAGTCTCGGCTTGCTTAGAAGCCCTAAAGTAGGGGAAAAACACTAGTCACTCAGGCCTGCCATGGGATACATCAGGTATGAGGACTCTCCTACTTAATCCTCCCTTTTAAGAAGGGCACCCATTGGATGGGACCTTGTCGATAATTACCCAAAGCCCAGACACAGGTCTAGCTCTATTTCCTGAGCCACTGATACGACTAAGAGCCACACAGACCAATGGGGAAGGAGGAAGGGAGGGACTTAGGTTTCAACCCTGTCTATCTTGCTCAAACTGACTTCACCTGGTGTCTCCAGGTTTGTGCCACTTCAGCAGCTTAAATGACAGGAAACCAGAGACGCTCAACCCTTGCTAGGCTTTCTAGATTGAGAACCATGATATCTTTATCTGATAGTTTAATATCTACTCCTATGAGAGCTTAATTGTGAAGATGCAAGACTATTACATTAGAAGTGGCCATATTTATTTTATTAGAAAGCAGCATGAACTCTTTCCTAAACATTCTTGGGTTGATGGAGCTGTTTTGAAACTGCAAATTTTTCACCAACTAAAGAGCGATAAGACTTAAAAAAAAAAAAAAAAAAAAAAAAAAAAAGCAACTGGAAAGTCCTGCTACAGACCAATCCCCTTGGGGGCAGATATCTTCCTTCTGTCTCCTGGATCTCTCTGTCATACTTCCATACAGATATCTGTAGTTCCTGGAGCCTGACCTCAAACAAAACCTTCCCATAGTCTCTGGCCTCTTGGGTTTTCCCAATGAGAAGGTCCACATGAGACAGACAAGGAAGGACAGAGACATCAGTAGTGAGTTTGCCCCATCCCTCAAAGGTCATCTTAAGTGGCCTGTGTCCCTTGACTGAAGGTGGCTGCTATGCCTAGGTGGTTGTTACTTTGTCCTCTAATGCTCCAGTTTCAGTAACAGCTCATGTTCCTTAATTCTCTGGCCCAATACTTATTTGTTCTCAAGCAATTCCTAGATAACAACTTATTTGGGAACTTAAGAGAAATGTGAATTTTCACATATGGAGCACAACCTACCAGAGCAGAAGCCCCAAGGGTGGATCCAGCAATCGGTGTCTTAGCAAGTGCTGTAGGAGGTCCCCATGCCGCTAAAGTGTAGATCGCTCCTGCTCTGGGCGACAAAGCCCCAAGGCTCCATTCCCTTGTTCCAATATTCTCCCTTCACTCTATATATTCCCTCAAATCATTGAGTTCAGGGTGCCATCAGTTTCCTGTCTGATCCCCTCTGCCTCAGGAATGCCATGAAGCTTTAGTTATATTGAGTTCTATTGTGGCTATTGATCATTTTTTTCATGCTGTGGGTGGCAGGGAAGGACAAACACTTTAAGCTTCGGAGATAATTTTTGAAGGTAGTATTTCCAGAAGGGCATCTTGTTCCTGCATGCCCCACAAAGCAGTTTAGGCAGTTTAGCCCAAGTTACAGTATTAGGCGATAATGGGGTCAGAAGACGGCCTCACTGACAAGAAAGCCCTAGTCAGAATTACGGAATCGGGATCTTCTGTTGTCTTTAGGGCTGGGTAGCTTCATACTGTAAAGTTGCCATCCCCAAATTCCAAACAGTGATCTAAAGAGGAAAGCCATATCTGACTTCCAGCTCTATTACTTTGAGATCACTTAGAATGAAGGAGCCTATGAGATCCCAACTCATAGGATCTCATATCCTTTGGAATTCCCAGTAAAATTTCAATCTGGATACTTAAGCCCAAGTCTCACTGCATATAAATACTTGAGAGCCTGTGACATTTCGCACCTTCTATTGGTACATTATTGCAGTTACAAAAGTTACCTTTGGCCTCAAGGTTGAAGCTGTAAACCCACCCATGTTGGTTACCTTGGCCTCAACTTGGTGAGAAGGGAAAAACACTAAAAGTGACTTTGCGTCAGAAAATCCAAGAAGTTTGGCTTGGTCATTCCCTAAACTTGTGGTGTCAAAGTTACTGGTTTTCTAGATTTTTTTTTTTTTTTTTTTTTTAAAGCTACTTAAAACGTAAAACTCTTTCAGGCTACACCTCCCACCATGGAGCCATGGATGAGTTCAGGCGGATAAGCTCAGTGCTGGAAGCAGGCACCATGGACATATAAACTTCCTGCTAGTGTAAATCTCCTTGAGCCTTCCAGATCTGAGCCAGCAGTCTTATAAATATTTCTACATTGTACTGGCATTCTGTGTAGTACAACTTTGATCCAGTACATTGCACCCAGCTCATGGTACAAAGTTCAGCCCCTGGGAATTTTCAGGTGTTTAGTGAACCATCTTCTAGGTACTTGGTGCTACCAGGACCCAGGAACAAGCTGGAGTTGGTTTTCAAATGTAGAATAATTGCTAGCAGAAGTAGGCATAGCTCTTTTCCTAGAATCTGACGTTCCATTTGGGCTTTCCAGTGGTGTCAGGTAGCAACTCTGCCATAGGAACTCATACTATATCTATTGAGACAAAGACCATAGGGCATGACAGCTTGTTTTAGTCTGGAGATGAAGCAATGCCTTCTCTTGCTGTGACCAACTCAGCAGCAGCCTTAAGAATGACCTGGTTGGTGCATCTGAGCACCAGTCCCAAATGTGGTATAGGCCCTCCAAGTTTCAAGAGGCCTATCAAGCATTGTCTCTAAAGTTAGTTACTGCAGATGAAGCAACTTGTATATCTTTTGAGGGCTATCCTGATGAGTCCCAAGTTACTATAGCAGTGACTCAGGGGCATGTGTCTCCCTGGAAAATCTTTGCATGTGTTTGAAACATTGCCAGCTTCTTGGGCTTTCTGACCCATAGAATCAGGATATTCCCCTGGCTTCTCAACATGGACAAAGCAGAGAGCTCTGACCAAAGCAGGGAACCTGTGCCCAGCAATAGTGTTTTTCTAGCCTGCTCAGCTGTGGGTTGACAGAGCTGTTCTCACTACCCAGAGAAATCGGTCCCATGAGCAGGAGCCTCTTGGAACAAGTGTATGCCTGGAGATGTGTGATCAGGTTGCTTTATGGCCGCCTCAGAGCACCTGAGGAGGTGGCCGTTCTTCCTGGCACTGCTCCATGGTCCCCTGAGAGTAGTGGGACTATTGGGTCCTACTTGGGACTTTGGTCAAAACTGACATGGGATGCCAGAGCTCTGTGCAGATGTTATACCCGATAAGATCTTTCTCCCTGATCCTGACCAGACTTTTCCTGAGATGGTCTCAGTGTACTGAAGGAAGTTCTCTAGCTTACCTGCTTCATAAATATTTTAGAAGACCTGAGTTTGTTAATAAGACCAGAATCTAGACATTCAAGGCTGACCCAACCTCTGACCTCTTAGTGAAGTAGCACATTGATCATTTCAAGGTGGGCTCTGGTTCCACAGACCCACTTAATTGTTTAAACTCCCTCTCTGCTCAGGCTTTATCATTTCTATTGCCCCGTCTTCAAGCTCATGACACTTGTTACTGGATGGACTCGGTAGCAGAATAAAAGTGAGTTTTCACCTTTGTTTTGTTTCAGTTCTAAAACTTGCACTGTTTTCTGAGACTTCTATTTCACTTGTTTCAGGAGTGAACTGCTCATTGGAGTCTCTTTAAACATTTTTCTAATTCTGATTTTTTAGTGTTCATATCTGATTGTCTCTTGTCTGTTTTGGCTTAAAATAACACATTTATCTCGGTTTCCGTGGGCCAGGATTTTGTCTCTTATTCAAGCTGAAATGTTTGTTTCTGGCTCTTGGTAATGACATGGAAAAGTTGAGACAGGGTGATCCCAAACCTATATTTAGGGGAGCCAATTGCTGAGTACAAAACCAGTCTTTCGGAAGACCTCTAGAACCTTAGGTTGTTAGTCACTAATTCACTCCCCAGACTTGTATTAGGACTTAAAGCACATGAGAATGTGGGTATTATCCAAGATGAAGAAGGCCACGTGGTATTACACAGGAGCGGGATGGGTTTTGTTTTCTTTGGAGCAGCAGTAAGTTACAAAGGTTCATAAAACTCTATAATCCCTACTAACATTCCAGCTGAATAAAGTGGCTAGTGGATAAGCCCACTTATAGAAGACTTAAATAACTTATAGCCAACAAAATCAGTTTTTATCTGAGAATAACAACCCTAGTAAGGTGACAAAACTAGGAATGTCCCCACTCTCCTGCTAGAGGATTAAGCTAAGAGTAATGTCCAAAGTAACATGAAGCACCTAGGCCTATATTTCTCCCATCCCGAGTGCCATGCTCCCAGCCAACAAGGTGTCCACATTTTAGTCTCTTTGAATATCATGTCCACCTGTACAGGTTCTGACACATGGGGTCTTATTGAAGTGCTATTAGGAGCCATGGCTTGAGGTGCATGACTAGCTCTGCCAGGTCTATTGGCCTCACGGAGATGTTCTGGTCCCTGAAAGTTTTGACCTTGTTGTAGATCATGACTGTAACAAAACTCACAAGTTACATGCTCAGGTGCAGCTCCCTATTCTCTTAACAGTTGACTGTCCTAAGGATGTATGCTGCCTCTACTGTAACCTGGAGAGCTAGATGAAAGGACTTTTGCTTTTTCACCAAAAAAAAAAAAAAAAAAAAGTCTCGAAATGAGCTACCTGGATATCCATTAACAAGCTTTTCTTTTCAATCGTTACTTTGGAAATTCTCTACTAAGATTTGTAAATTACTCACATGTAGGCTTGTTGATGGTATAGAAGGTTCTTCCTAACCCTGCTGCCTAGTTCTTTATACATAGAGCCCCCTACATTGCCATGACTAACATGAGAGGATTGTCTAGGGCAAGGCAAAAACTAGATCAAGGCTTGAAAAAATCAAAAGGCTTTTAAATGGAATTATGTGCTAAATTGCAGTAGTGCTTATTAGTAACTAGCAAGAATATGAAACTTACAATCTGTACAATCTGCATTTTCTGCAAGGATAATATTGGCTTTAACAAAGAAATACATTGGGTTTTGAGAAGTTTGGTTCTTAAAAGCAGTTCTTTGTTGCCCATAATAGGAATATGCCCATAGTAGGAATATGGAGGCATTAAATAACCTATACTTTTTTCCTTCTCCCTGTTATGCAAGTTTTTTAAAATAATAGAACTGGGAGAAAAAAAGGATGTCTAGAGGTACAAGAAGGTATACATGGAGGCAGTTGCAAGAGGCTGAGAGTTAAATTTAAAAACTTAACCAAGAAGAGAGCCTTTTCTTGACCTCTTGTCTCCTTTTCCCAATGTTTCCCAAGTGTTTCTCCCATTGAGATGGTGAAACTTCCAGGTATCAGCATCTGCTGGTACATCCATTGCCTGCCCAGTGTGACAACTGCCACAAGACTCTCATTAACTGTACTTCTTGCCTTATGCCAACCACATGCCTTGGACACATGACAAATGTCTAAACAGATTTGGCCAAATAAGGTGCTGATCACTTTCCTCAGTGGAAAAAGGGACCTTTTCTAATCAATGACTCACAGTGGCCATGTATCTGAGATCAATATGTTTCAGGATGATTCCAATCATAGCTCAATAGTACCACTGAGGCTGGGAAAAGGAAATTTGGTATTTGGAAGCTCAATTCCCTCAACAATGAGGTTCCATTTGCATCAACTGGGGTGAAGCTAGCATAGAATACATTGTGGAATCTGGTCGTATCCTCGGTGCCCTCAAGAAGGCTGAGGCACCATTGAACAATGAGCAGAATGGGTCATCCTTACCCCCTCTTCTAACAACCCCTATGTTGGTCACAGCTGATTCTCTCCTCTATCTGCTTAGGAGTCTCAGCCAATATCATCTTTTGTATAATGAAGGAACTGGTGACCACACAGGTCACATCAAGAAAGTACTAAACAAGAGGTAAAGGCATCTGCCTAGTATCTTGGTATATTGAAAAAGGGCTGTCCTCATTGGAGTGAGAAGAATAGATGGGTGTTTTTTTGTTTGTTTGTTTGTTTGTTTTCTGAAAACATATGTCCTGTTCAAAGTTTACAAATTGTCAATACAAGTGATAAGTTTGTTTCCATGTAAGTAGCTTAGCCAATCTTACTCTTGAGAGTCTGGTCAACTCTTTTGGGTTCTAAAAATCTTAATTAAGGTAGACACTGAGAATTGCATCCTATGCTGTGCTGAGCAATAGATGTAGGTACCCTACCAAGACCCCCATCCTGCCACCTTCATCTCGGTGCACACCTTTGAATTGGCTTATACAGACCTATGACCTGAGAAACAGAGCAGGAAGTGTATATCCTGGGGTGTCTATCTTCCTTTCCTCAATGCAGAGGTTATAAACTCGAATGCCTCTGAAGCCAGGCATGGGGTTTAGATCAGGGCAAAGCACCTGGGAAGTCTGTGGTGAACTGAGCAGGCCAGGACCTAGTGAAAAAAATTGCTTCTCAGTTCAGTTGCTTTTGCTGTATGTGAATTCAGGCCCAGTGTTGTATCATTCCCTTAAAATCTGGATTTTCTATGAAATGTCTAGGTTTATAAACCCACAAAGCAAAAGCTGTAGAAAGCTTTTTATACAAAGTGAATATATTATATAACTAACATGACGTTCTACAACATGTAAAGCTAATCTACAGTAGGGAATAGGGGTAGGAAGGTGCGAAGTCCAAACTAGTGGTTCCCTTTGAGATGAAAGGGCGGCGGGGGGGTGATTGGAAAAGGTCTTCAGGGAAGCTTCTGGAATAGAGGTAATCTTGTGGGGATTGGGTTACTGGTATATGCATTTACCAAAACCCATTGAATGGCAAACTGTAGATCTGTGCACTTCATGTGACTTCTTAAAAGTAACAAATATTGAACTTGAGCTTAAATATTGAATAACAAGTATTTAGGGGCAAGAGCTGATGCCAATAACTCATTGAGAAATTTATCAAAAATAAAATTTTTGGATACGTACACAGCAAAGCAAATGTTTAAAATATGTAAACTGGCAATTAAATGGTAGATGACTATAAAGTTATTTCAGCTTTTCTATGATTTCCCTTTAACATTAGAGGAAACAAATAGCAACCAAAGAAAGTGCTTGGAAGTTAAAGCTAACAGCTTATTACTTTAGCATTTATTCACTTGTAGAGAAAAGCACGATGCAAGGAATTTCTTAGTTCCTCTCTTCGAACTGATTGTATCAATCCATAAATCACTACTGCACTGCTGAAATAAGGAGTTGCAGTTTGTGTAGAGATGGATTATAATCAATCACCATAGACATTATGGGTAACAGTAAAATGAAAATAGAAGCCACTTAATTAGTAAGTACTCTATCAAACATTGTCTTTTAATTCTCACAACAGACCTCCTAGGTGGCTACTCTCAAACTCCACTTTACTCATGTGGAAACTTAAGCTTAAGTAATTTAAGTCTTAAGTAAATTAAGAAACATGAATCAAGCTAAAAATCAGTCTGTAGGATTCATTTACTGGGGAAGTCTGGAGCCAGGTGTAATCTTGCCTTGGTATGAGATTGTTTATCAAGTGATTTTTGCTCAGAAAACTCTGTGAAACTGAGTTCACAGAATATCGTGGTAAGTTACAAACTATTGTAGGCTATCATAAAATAGAAGTGTTAATCTATAGGTGCCTTATAGCTGGAATATGGGAAATTCCTGTAGCTTTTACATTAATGTAACATCACTTTTCTGTAAATTTAGCAAACATAACCATGCTAACTTGTAGTGACAGGAAAACCTTGGCACAAAGTAAATAGAGCTGCATACATTCCCGTGGAAATCAGTACATACCATGACAAAGGAAATTCTAAGTTGTCAAGAAAGCGGAGCAGCACAGTGACCTGGAGGTGGAAGCCAGGGGCCAGCAGGTGTGGCCGGGACTGCGCCAAGCCAGGGCAGTGGGACCAGACCCAGGCCAGGGGGCTCGGCTTGCCTAAGGGCGCCTCTCTGTTGCTGTGGCTGCTGCTATCAGACACTTCTACCCAAGCTTCTAGATCTTAACAGGGTCTCTGCCTGTGGGCTTTTTCCCTCTACTATTCTTGATAGTGTTAGAAACTAGTCCACCTGCAAAAGTGAGTTGTATGAAAGGGGCAGTTGAACCTCTGGGGACCTGCTGGTTTTTACATGAAATGTCTAGGTTTATAAACCCACAAAGCAAAAGGTGTAGAAAGAAGCTTTTTATACAAAGTGAATTTATTATGTAACATGAAAGTTCTACAATATGTAAAGCTAATCTATACATTTTTCATTGTATGTTTATGGGGAATGATGTGATTTGATCTACATATACATTGCAGAAAGATTCAAGCTAACTAGTATCACCTCATTTTTGCAACAAATGTTAAATTTATGAATAATCTTGAGATATACAGTATGTTAACTGGTCATTCATGTAGTGCAGTAGACTAATAAGAGTTGTCCCTCCCACCTAATGGAAACTTTGTTCCTCTTAACATCTTCCCCCCCAACCCAACCCTCCCCATTCCCATCCCCCAGGGTCTGGGGACCTGTCCCCCAACCACTGGCAGGGAGCGACGTCCGTGGGGCCTCCAGAGGGCCTGAGAGCCACAGAGCAAGTGGAGGAGGAGGAGGCAGGTCCAAGACAGCTCATCTCCAAGTTCATGTTCAGTCCTAATTAAATGGTACCACTGGGGCTTCTGAAATGCCCACTGCATAATTCCATATTCTTGGTAAGGGCTGGGGCTGGGAAACACAAGATGAAGGGTCTCTGGTTCTGTAGCATGTACTGGGATTGAGTAGTTGGATGTTAACCCAAGAACAGGAAATGGGCTTCTAGGCAGAGCCAGGGCCCACCCCCACCACCCACACAGCCAAGATTAGACCGAGCCCAAAGCTCAGCTGCAGAAGAAGAGATGAACCTGTATCAGCCTCTGGGCCAGGTGGGAAGGAGGAACAATGGGAAGGGCCAGCATGGCTCGGGGGTTCCAAGGTCTGAGGTTCCTGGACCCTCCCCTATGCCCACACTCCATGTCAGCCAACCAACTCTCCCTGTGGCTACAAAGGCCAAGTCCCTCCTCAGGCCAGAAGAACCCTGAAGCTCCCCACTGGCTGCATCTAGTGCTCCTCCCAAAGAGATGGCCTCTTCTCTGGTAGAGCAGACCCATGGGTCTTTAGTTCTCACTCTGGGAATCATTTGGCCTTAATATGCAACTGGGCTCAGAGGCTAGGGTCTCCTGAAAGATTTGCTGTGGGCCTTCCTGGAACACAACTCTTACCTGCCTTGGCTGTGAATCAGGACAGAAGTCTCCTCTGCCTTCACAACAGAAGCCAGGGAGCTTTCATCACACAGCCTGCACTGCTGATGCAGTGGTCAAGTTCCCACCCTGTGGGACAGAAGCAGGTGAGACAAGGGAACCAAAGTTGGTCTCAGCAAAAATTGGCCAGTGTATGCCCACAGGTGCCAGGGCAGTGCACAAAGATGGTTTATCAGTGGAGCTGGAATTTAGATAAGCTTGTTGACTTGACACTTTGAGATACAGAATCTAACACTCTGGCAAGGACACCATAGGATGGTGTGAACTCACTGCCAGGTGTCACCTAGAAGCCTGGGGAAGCCCATTCTGAGCAAAGTTGAAGTGCCAGAATCCCTGTGGCAGACAGCAGAGAAAAAGATGGTGCTCAGGACAGTGGGCATGCCAGGGTTGGGTGTATAGTGTGAGTTCAGAAGACAAGTAGATTACACAATGGCCTGGAGGACATGTGCTTCATGAAGACCACCAGCAATGCACCGGTGAGGGGCACAGCATCACCGAGAAGTGCAATGGCAGCTCCTGTGTAGACCAAGGCTGATAGAAGAGTCTATGGAATTTGTCCTGCTGTTAGCAATGTTCCATATGCTACTCCCATCTAAGCAACAGAGGTCTAGCTGTTGCTGCCTGACATCTCATGGTTAGTAAGGTGACTGCTGTAGCCAAGGAGCCATGAAGTGGGAATGAACAAAGATAACTATTAGAAAATGTCATACTAAGAAGTAGTACTTGGCTGACCTATTTTGCCCCAAGGATGTAATCAAAAGAAAGCAAAGCAAAAAGGAAGAATTAGGAAGTAGAGAGAAGTAAAATAGTCCTGATTTCTTACCCAATTCCTAGACCAAAGACAACTTTTAAGACCCAGAACCCATTGACTGAAGAAGTAACAGACTTCCAAAGAATCAGCAACACCAAAATCATATTCTGATTTTACTGGTTCTTTTCCAAAGAAACATGACCATTTATGGGTCTGTACCCCCAAAGAAAGAAAACCCACCCATTTCAAAGATTATTTAAACATGAGAGATGTGGAGATACCCAAAATTGCTACCATGATCATGACACTTGGTTAGATGGAAGCACTTGGCGACCAGTTCCCAAGTGGTCACTTGGATAAGGTCCAGCTTCCACTGGGTCTATTGCATCTTTAGACACAACTGGTGGTTCCTTCCCCACTCCCTGTAAAATATGACTGAGGATGACATCCGTGAGTCAGAGACCTTCACATTGGGTCCTCGGCCTGTAGAGTAAGAGCTGTCATTGCTGTCAAGGTCAAGTAGAAGCTGCTTTAAACTGCCCCCTTTTTCAACAGGATAACAAATCAAAAACTAGATTGCATGCTGGGGTGACAGCAAAGATTCATGCCACTCTTGAGGGGGATAAAGGATGTGTGAGTGTGGCTATCTTTCCCATGTCTCCATTTTTGCTACCTGTCTTTCCTCTACAGAAATTGGAAAGAGCCTGCAAAGGGACTGTGGGCCACCATGAGCTCAAAGTAGAAATGATCCTAGCTGCTGTGCCAGACATAGCATTGTTGCTAACAGATTGGTGCTGTGCAGTGTTGGATACATGGTATGCACATGCTGACTCGGCAAATGCGCTACTTGAAATCTCTGTGGGGGTAAACAGAATTGCTTGCATTCACATAGAACATTCAACAGTATGCACTGTTCTGTTCCAAGACTGTGTAAGTGCCCCTGCTCTATCATAGTTCAAGAAGACTGAACTGAGAATCCTATAGAATGTCACACTAGTCCATTACTTTAACAACATCATGCTGATTGTGAAAGATGAACAAGAGGGGGTCAGCATGGGGTAGGCCTTGGCATAAAAAACAGACCTCAGAGGGTGGGGGAGAAACTCTACAAGAATTCTAAGAACCTGTTGTTGCCCTTGGCCTCTTTATTGATCAGAGGTTGCTAATTGCTGGAACAAGCAATCACCAAGTCTTAGGTACACTGAAAGGGGAAGAGGAATTGTGGCATTTTACATCTATTACCACAAAGAATTGCAATGCCAGATTAGTCTCTAGATTTCCAGGAGGCATTACTCCAAAGCTAGATGTACTGTTCCAGTCCAGATCCTGGGTGACACACAAGTCTGCTGGCTTTGTGTGTGAGGCTGCAAGCAGGAAACGGCTCTGCAGCAGTCCAGGCTGGCCCTGACATTCAGACCATACAATAAAGTAGACTAAGTTGTTAGAGATGTTAATGGTGGGAAAAAGGGTACATTTGTAAAGTTTGTGGTAAATCTCCATGGGAAAAATCACACTGCAGATCCACAGGGTTCTAGACTAAGGCATATCTGTTTCCAGCACCACATAGAGCTGTCCTGACAAAGCAAAGTAATGGCCTGCCATACTCAGAACTGAGACTGGGTAACTTAGGAAAGAGGTTTAAGAAACTTGCAATCATGGCAGAAGGTGAAGGACATGGAACTGAACTACTAGCTCATAGGTGATGCTCCGGGTGGGTGCTGTCAGCCAGGATGTAGAATGCATGCTCGGCTTTAAGAACTCTTTATGGCCTTCTACCCCAGTAGAAAGCACATATGGGTCTGGAAACCAACAGGTAGTAATAGGTGTAGCCCCACTTATCGTCATTCCCTATGACTCATGGGAAACTTTGTGCTTACCTTCTCTAACTCTGATCTGCAGGATTGGAGATCCCAGTCCCAATGGGAAGGTGTATTCTTGACAAGGGATAGAGCAAGAGTCCCATTGAAGTATAAGCTATGACAACAGCCCAGGTACTTTGGACTTCTGTATCCAGGGACCATCAGGCAAGAATAGGTATCACCAGGATGATGGGAGGTAACTGCTCTGATGATCAGGTACAGGTAGGTAGAGCTGCCATTATAAGGAGGAAAGGGAGGGAAGCATGTGTTTCTCCGGGGATCTACCTGGAGACTTTTTTGTATCACCCATCCCACTTATGCTGGTGAGTGGACAAGTACAATAACTCAGCCTGAGAAAGGTATGACTACCAGAGGTTCACACCTCTCAAAGGTCAGGGTGAGCTCATACCACCTAAGCCAGTAAGTCCAGTAGAAGCTGTGGCTGAGGGTCAGGGGAAACTCAGAAAGTGGAGGAGGGAGACTGTGGGTACCAGTGTGGTTTTGAGACCAATTGCTGTGACATGGGCTGTAGCATGGCCCACTAGAGCCCATGAAAAGCTGATTTCCCCCATAGCTGAGACTGTGGAGGTGCCACTCTGCCCTTGATTTGACTTGCATCACACTGTGGCCAACCTGATTCAGATTTCCTGGAAGAACTTCTATTGATGGTACATAAGAACTCTGGGAATGTTTCTCTGTCGTCTTTGGAAGAATATCCGTATACTTAGAGGTCTAAAGGTCCCTGGATCCTCTTCAGTAGACAAATGTCTATCCTACCCACTCTGCAGAAAGAATGCTATCTATTAGTTTTTCACACCGCTATAAAGAATTGCCTGAGACCGGGTAACTTACTAAGGAAAGAGGTTTAATTGACTCACAGTTCAGCATGGCTGGGGGGAAGCCTCAGGAAACTTACAATCATGCAGATGGTGAAGGGGAAGTGAGGCACCTTCTTCACAAGGCAGCATGAAGGAGCAATGCCCAGTGAAGGGGGCAAGAGCCCCTTATAAAGCCATCAGATGTCTTGAACTTGCTATCACAAGAACAGCATGGGGAAAAACCACCTCCATGACTGAATTACCTTTACCTGGTCTCTCCCTAGACACATGGGGATTATGGGGATTACAATTCAGGGTGAGATTTTGGGTGGGGACACAGCCAAACCATATCACTGTCCCATAAAATGAGTCTTACCTTTCCATGAATGTACCTTTTCTGACCCTCACCAAGAACATATATCCTTCCAAAAGCTGAGTAACTTATGGCTCTGTAAATGGATGGATGTCATTGAAGGTTTAAGTACTTAAAGCAAAAGCCAAAGAGAACCCTTTTCCAGACTGAGTTGCTTTCCCTAGGCATGCTGGAATTTGGAATTTGGAATGAGATGCTTTTTTATGGCATGTATGCATCTTTTCATGGGCAGATCTTTGAGAGGAGTCAAATGTGAAAGCTATTGTGATTAGATTAGAGGAATGTGTTCCCACGATTCCCTTATCCAATGAAGTCAGGATTCTTCTAGGTTAACTTCATTTATCTGTATTTCACTAGCACTACTCACAGTAGCAGAGCCCATGGAGAAGGACAAGTGCCTCGGAACATACATGCAGCTCTTACAATGAAGAGAAAGTCCTCACTGATTCTTCAAAAAACTTTTGTGGGAGCAGGTCTTCACTGACTCCACTGATGCCAGTGCAGGGTGAAGGCTTCTTCCTGATACTTGCACCACCAGATCTCTGTCCTGGGATGGTCCCACATACCCAGCTTCACTGGACACAGACCAGAGGGGACTCCAGAAGGCACCAAAAATAAAGGATTCTCAGAGTCATAAGCCTTCAGGCAGAGAAGGGTCCATAGAAATTCATGCTGAGATGCTGGCATGATAGTGCTCAGAAGAAAGGAAGCTGGAACCTTGGCCTAAATACTCCCCTATTCCAAGTAGGCAATGAGACTCTACCCCACATCTTGCTATTCTATGTTCTCCTATCTCTGGCTGAGACATCTCTCCTGAAGCTAGTCTCGATATGGCACCTAATGACCACACCATGAGCTCTCCAGCATCCACACCAGGGAGTGTTGCCTGTTTTGGTGCTAAACCGATGGCTGCAGGTATGGGGCACATCAACTGGTCACTGTGGGAAGCAAGGCTAAGACATCCCTTTTGAAGGGAAGGCTTCCTGAGCAGTTGCTTGCTTCTGACATGGACTTGTTCCACTTATGAGACTTCACAGGATGTCTTATTTATGGTGGCACAGCATCTTGGTCACAGTTTGAACACCTAGGATCTTTTGACCATCTGTCTTGGGTGACAAACTGGCCTGTTGCTTGTTGCCCTTCTGTGTTCAGACCTGGTTGAAACATCATACCATGAAATAAGATCTGGGTTTCCAGGAAAATGCTGAAGGGGCTACAGTGCAGGGTGCAGCTCTTCACAGGATAAGCCTTGACCTGTGAGGAGAGGAAGCTGAGGGTCCAGGCTGATGCACTCTTGTTTCTCTTCCATGGATGACTCAAAAGTGCAATTACTCATTGTGACCCTTCTAGGCCCAGTGAATGCACCCGTTGAGCAATGTGGATGTCTAATTTACACCTCCTCAAGACAGGGTAGCCAGAGTGGGACTGCATCACATTGCTTTTCACCTTTCTTTACATCATTTGCCTCCTTATCCTCACCAACTTCACCCTCCTAGTTGGGCCCAGAACACAAGGCAGATGACAGGAACTCCAGAGCACAACCTGCCCTATGAGAGCTCTGCACTGGGCAGAGAAGGCCAGGCCCTAGTACCCACCACACTCGGTTGTCAGCAGGGCCTGCCCGGGAAGAATAGATCCCCAACTCAGAGGCTGAAAAGAACTCTGAAGATGCTGAGAGCTAGAGGCTGTCAGACAACCATTCACCTAGAAGGTGAACACATACCTTAAAGGGTGATCCAAGGTGTACACTTCCGTGGCTGCCACAGCCAATCACTTTGTGCCACACGGGTCCATCTCTCCACATGTGCAGAGCATCAGTTTTTGCAGCCACTGGTTGGCCTTTCTTCTGGAGGGTGCTGGGGGTGGTGAGGGTGGTGGAACCTTAGCACTTAGGAAGGACAATGGAGGGAGGAGGAAGGTGATTACCTCTTGTGGCCCAAGATCAACTTCTGCAACCAGGCTATAGTTAATTCTTCCAAACTCACTTTTCTGACACCTGTATTGCTCTCCCTGGCTTACCTAGACCCTCATTCTTGAGGGGCCTAAGCCCCCACTGCCTTCCTCTCTCAGGCTGGTGTTGCTGTATGCCATTCATTCACAGCCAAACAAGGAAGAACAAAGATGTGTCCCAGAGGGCCACCTGAGTTCACAGGATCTCCACTCTTCCAACTTGTGTCACAGCAAAAACTTTGACAGGTCCAATGCCCCTACCTACCAAGGTGGTGACCCCTTTTCTTGCCTGGCGGTCCTAGACACTCTGAGCCCCAAAGTATCCAAGCAGCAACCATGGCTTGAGGTCCCATGGGACTCTTGCCAGGTTCCCTGGCAAGCATGTGCTGCTTTTGAGGGACTCTAACCCTGCAGAGCCAAGAGCTGCAAGAATAGGAAGCATGTGATCCCTCAGGGGGGTCATTGGAAGTTATAGCAAGCAGGGCCTCTGTTTTCACCTGTTGACCCCCAGATCCATTAGCCCTCTCTTGAGGGGTGCAGCCCCCCAAAGCCATCTGTTTCAGTTCCTATTCTGCATCCAGGAGGATGGCACGATCTTTGCCTAAGGATTGATCTGAGCTGGTGCCTTAGCTGCACCTCCAGGAGGCTGTTATGCTCTGAGGCCAACAGTGTCCAGATGGTGCAACATGTGATGCCACCTGCCGGTCCCAGAGTCTCCTGCACATCCCTCACTACGAAGTGACTCTGCTAATATGACTAGCCCATGCTATGGGTCAGGCCATTCAGTAACTCCCTCCACAAAAGCAGTTCTTAGTTGGATGTTCTGATGATAGGAAAGGCACATCTATGCCCAGTATGTGTGTCCATTAACATAAGAACAAATTGCTGTCCCCTCAAAAGAATCCAACTGAATATATGTGATGCGAGGCAGCCAGCTCATCTCCTTGAGGCATGGTGCAATGGCAGGGGCTCAAGGCTAGGTCCACCCTGCCGGTCACAGAGGCTGTAGGAGTTGAGTGAACCATGCTTTTGGACCTGCGTGCAGCCTCTGTCATGGACACCACTGCCTCTCTGTCCACTGTGCCAGTCCTCGGGTGACTGGTAAAGGCCAACTAAAATGTCTAACAGGTTAACAGAACATAACCATTTATGTTAAACGGGTGAACATAAAATTCACCCAATTAAAATATATAACTCGGGTATTTAGTATATTCACGAGGTGGTTAAACCATCACCACTACCTGATTTTAGAACCCTGTACCCATTGGCATCCTTTACTCCTGTGCCCCAGCTCTAGGTGGGCACTTCTGTACTTCAGTGCCTGTGGAGCTGCCAATTCTGGATAGTCCATGTAAATGGAATCTTACCACATGTGGTCTTTGTCTTGGTTCTTTTGCTCAGCATGTATCAAGTTTCACCCATGCTATAGCACTCGCTTCCCGTGGCCTCCGTGTTGTCGGTAAGCATGAAGGTGACCACCCCAGCTCTATCTCACCACACATTCTATGTTTGGATTTGATGGTGGCTTTTGAACAAGAAGTACTTTTTTTCCATGTCTCGTGGCAGAATCACAAAAGACCTGCAGAGCTGGCTTCCTTCTCAGTTGGAAGCCTCTCCCAAAATAAATCAAAGTGAGTCTGTGACCTCGGCAGACTTCAGGCATCCTCCAATGACAAGGTGTCACCATGGCAGAACCTGGATTTGTTACTCAAAGGCAAAAAGTGGCAATTATTCTTCCATTGCCCACTGATGTCCGGAGATGGAAAAGCCACAGGCTTTTGGAACTCGTAATTAGAAGTCTTTTTGTAGCACAGACCAAAGAAATCCGTTTTAGGTCCTAAACGGCACTACGCATGCCCGGGAAGGTCCAGATGCTCTATGCAGTGTCCTCAGTGGACACTGACTTGCAGTTCAGGTTCTGTGTGCTCTGCCCAGTCGCTTGTGCTGTTGGGCATCTGATTCAGGCAGGGGTAGGCAAGAGGTCCAGTGGTGTCCCCAGCTGTGAAAACTGTTTGTCTTGCAATCAACCACGGATGGTTTTGTGAGGCTAGAAGCAGCTCCTCTGATCCCAACCAAGTCTGGGCAAGAGGTTCCATTTAAGAAGCAATCATTGCCCTGGATGTTGGTAACAAAAAGGCCATGAGGTAAAGGCTGCCAGGTGAGCCAGCTGACTGCAGCTGCAGCAGTGTGTAGCAGGTCTACTGTGCTAAGCATAAGTCAGGGGTGCCACTTCTCCAGGTAAGAATCAAGGGGATGGCTCTGCTGGCTTCCAAAACAAATGGATTCTCCACCAATGGAGAATCCACAGCCTTTACCTGCTTCTGGACCACATTTCTCACCCAAGTCAAATGGTGTAAGCGGTCCTATCTCCGAAGAAGGCCCGTCACCTGCTGGTGCCATGACTCGGAAGGGCAACCATGCTCCCTGGAGAGAGAAGGCACTGCTGTCAATGAAATGTATCATGGCTCATCTGAGAGCTGGCCCCTCTCAAGGGGCAAAGTCCTTAAGTGATCCTCCCACCGAACGCCCTCCACCCAATAGCAGAGCTCTGTGACTGCTGCTGAAATAATCCAGATCTGACCGCTGACTGAAGGTGAAGTCAGTGGGGCAGCCTGGTCTGGAGGGAAGGTTCTCCCTTAGAATTTTGGACTTTAAGAGGTTAAGATCCCTCGAGTTCATAGACTTGACCCTCTGCGTTGTTACCTTCTCTTTGCCTGCTTCGCATGTGCTGTAGGTGCTCAAAAGACAAGGAGGGCATCTGGTCTGGTGGTCTGATCTCTTTTAGCCTGGTTGTCTTTTCCTGTATGGCCTTCAACTTGGTGAAATCATCCATGATAGACATTTAAGAGAAAGTCACAAAGACAAACTGGCAATTTTTCTTCAATCCCATCCCACTTGCTTTCAGTTGCTAATGGGTTCCTTTGTACAGATGTGGGTGTGGGGGAAAAAAAGTATCCTTTGTAATGTAAAAGATGAAATGATATACCATTTACTTGAAATTAGTGTTTCCTTTAAGTGTGTCTGAAGTTATAGCCTATAACTAGTGTATCAAGAATAAGTACCACTTATTTCCTATACACAATTACTCAATCAATAGAAACATAATGTAAAGCTATTAAAATGTCCCCAGTATTCTGACCTTTCCTTCAGCCCCCAGTGGAATAGAAGCCATGATTTGGAAGATGCTGGAAGCACTAGCTCCTGGTTACAGCAGGACATGTCCTGCTTCTACTTCTGTGTCCTTCACCCCCTCATGTCTCTAGTCTCCACTGACACTTGAGGGATGGGGGCAGGGCTTGCCCACTGCAGACCCATCTCAGTCCCAGTCACTCCCCTCCTAGGGAAAAGGTGCCAGATCCTCATGAGGATGCTATCTGGGGCATGGAAAGAGTATCTCTTAGCCTTCATTAGATCCTGGGGAGACAGAACACTGACTTCCTCTGTAGGAAGTTAGAGGCATCTTCTATCTGGAGTGCCACTGATTCTTTCCCAGCCCTTAAGGCACTGAACTTGAGAGGGCGGTAGGGCAATGGAGGGTAGGGTGCAGTGGAAGTCTGACTCCTAGCACTGCAGCAGTGGAGCTGGCCTGGGAGTGGTGGCCCAGTTAACCATTCAGTCTTGCTATGTTGCTCATCTGGTTGGGGTCCAGTCTTCATGGTGCTCCAGAAACCTGGAGAACCTAGAAGGGCTGCAGACCTGTTCTCTCAGTGCTCTGCTGGTGAGGGTTGAAGGAAACAATTGGTATCTTAGTTACTTGCTGAGGAATCTAGTTTAAGATCAGGGGAAGGTTCTTAGGCTGTGGCTAGGAAATGAATGTAAATCCCTATGTCTTGGTTCCAAGCTGGATACTGCAGACAAAGCCCATGTGGAATTCCTTGGCTGGTATCTGGAGGTGAAAGAGGATAGATCCTAGATCAACTTGCATAAGTGGAACTATCATGGGATGAGTGCAGCATACAGCAGATCTCTTGAAAGTTGTCTTCTATGAGAAAATAGAGCCCAGGTGAGTTTTGTTCACATCAAAATTGATTCTTATAAATACTGAGGCATCCTAGAAAACTCTTCCAAGAAGCTGTTCTTATCTTGCTGATATCTCCTGGATGTTTTTGGAGGATAAAGTTTCTTGATCTCTTGTTGCTTTTTTTTTTAAACCCTTTTGTTTTATTGACAAATCCTGGCTTGGAACTCTTCAGTTCTCCTTGACTCTACATGGTTCTTCTGCTTTATTTTCTCCAAAACCATGAAGCCAGACAGCACCCAAGGGCTTCAAAGAGTATCTTTGAAGGGTTGCTTAGTGTCCAAATTCATACCACATCACAGTGGGCTTTTCCACCAAGGGTTTGGGATGTCTTCAACCCCAGATGCTACTTCTGCATGTTTTCCTGTGACTTCTCCAGCTGGGAGTCTCATCCTGCTGGTGCTTCTCATTCCTCCTCCCCAGGCATTTTCTACTCTTCCTTACTTTTTCCTGGATTTCTTCTCTGGGTGCTGCTGCTTTATCTCCTTTGCTGACTTTCTTTCCACGATGCTCCTTTAAATGGTCATGTTTCATGGGATTCTAGATTTTCTTCCCAGGATGCACGGCCTGCCTGGGTATAATATCTATCCCACCATTTTCCAATTTGTTGTACACCCCCAGCCCAACTGTGTACTGAGTTCCAGACCCATGTATGCATCTGCATATTTGAATGTTTCCAGTTCCTTCCAACCCAATTTACCCTAAATGAATTGCATGTTCTTTCTCCCTTTATCCTTTTCTCTCTCTCTCCAGTGGTGCCCTGCACCCAGATGATCAAGCTGGAAATCCTCTACTTGACTCCTCACTAACCCACCATTCAAAAAAAAAAAATCTAACCCATCACCAAATCTGGATTATTCTAATTATAAACCTCTTGAATTTAACTATATTCATTCAGCTCTACTGCTTAAATCCAGGTTCAAACCAACTTCACCCATTCTCCCTGTTCACTACAGCAGTGCCCTAACTTAATTCCCACCTTCTAGGCTTACTTCCTTCTAACCCTTGATTCTCCCTGTATGAGTTCTGGTCATAGCTATGCTCCATTTCAGTTCACCTTGTATGTACCTGCCCTGTTTCTGATCCTGTCAAAGTACAGGGAAGAATGTAGAATTTCTAATTGCCTGAGTTCAAATCTTACCTCTGTCTTACTAAATAAGACCTTGGACATGTAGTTAGTACTTCTGTATCTGCTTCATTATCTTAAAACTGATAACCCTCAATAAAAACCCTAGGAAGTCAATTCATTTACATGTAACTCTTAGCTTCCTATGCTGCTGCTTTGGAAATATTCAAAATATTGACTAGATCTTGAAAAAACTTGCTTCCATGAAAGTAGACAGAAATTCCCTAAGCTTAGCTTCCTGAACATGTGACAGATGACTTGATATTTCTCCTGCCCCCTCCCCCTGCCAGTTTTCAAGGAAAGGTCCCTTTTGGTTCCTTTCTGATAACCAGAACTTCTCTTTTCTAAAAAAAATTACCACCCCTATTGGGGTAACTGCAGACTCATATGCAGGTATAAGAAATATGAAGAGATCACATATACCCTTTACCTAGTTTCCCCCAGTGGTAGTATCGTGTGAAACTATAGTGCAATACCACAACCCAAATATAGACATTGATTCAGTTGAGATATAAAACAACTCATCACAAGACCCCACGCTTATCCCTTCACTGCCACACCTACTTCTACCGTACGCCTCCCTCAACCCCTGACAACCACTCATCTGTTCTACATTTCTATAACTTTAATTGCAAAAATGTTATACATCTTATGATTCCACTTATGTAACATTTTGGGATTGGCTTTTTTCAGTCAGCATAAACCTCTGGAGATATATCAAGTTGTTGTATTTGCTGAGAGCATATCTTATATATGAATGCAGGAAAAGTAACAATGTAAAGTAATGGGTATGCTAGCTTAAGTTAATCATCTCACAATGTATATGCATATCAAAACATCACAGGTATACACGTTTAAATGTATGCAATTTTAATTTGGCAATTATATTTCAAAGCTGGAACAAAAAAGGTAGACAAGACATGAGACAGATGGCAAGTAAGTACACAATTTTCAAGACCATTAGTCCTCAGGATAATGGAAACTGAAACCACAATGATTTCACTATATACCTATGAGAATGGCTAAAATGAAAAATAATGACCACAGACAATGCTGGTAACGATGTAGAGGAACCTGATCACTCGTACATTGCTGTGGGTGGAGAGTTAAAATAATTATCTTTTCATGTGTTACTCCTGCCAGTTGAAGAATCATGTAGGGACAGAAAGTGGGTTGGAGTCATCTAAAATCTTCTTGGGGGCAGGAGTGGAAATGGGAAGATGGTGGTCAAAGGGTACAAAGCCTCTATTAGCAAGAGAAATAAGCTTTTCTTTGGGATATATTGTACAATTTGGTGAATAGAGTACGTTTCAAAACTGATAAGTAAATTTCAAATGTTCTCAAAGTATTTGAGGTGATAATGTTAAACTTGATTTAATTGATTGTACTTTGTACTTTGTAAATAATGACATCACTTTGTACCCTATAAATATAACTTGTCAACTTATAATTTTTAAGATGTTTTTAAAAGTGAAATTCTGCCTGTACTTTTTTCCCCCCAGTATGACTCTTTGGCCACATTTGTTCCACCCTTTACTGAGCAGGCATGTTACTTCTACATTAAAGGTGTACAGGAGTCCTCCTGACCCTCAGTCAAGCCCTCTTTAGGGATCTGTTTTCTCCATCGAGTCCTTTCAACTTCCTCTCCCTCCACTCATGACATGCTCAATTATCCACTCCCAGTCTCCCACTCCCATTAGGCCAGGTCACAGGGCTGAAGAAACCATGGAAACAAGCAGTTTGTTTTGGCTACCCAGTGCCCTCACTGGGGCAAGCACACTTGAACCTCCAGTAAAACCCCCACCACAGCTCTTGACTTCAGCCACAGCTGTGCTGGGCAGTCCCCCAGCCCCCTGCACCCACCCCCCCGTGAGCTTTACACCTTCAGCAGGCTTGCAGCTTTCAGCTTTGCCTCAAGGCTTTCTCCAGTGCCTAGAAAGCCCAGTGGTTTCTAGGCTAGAAAAGTGGGAGCATTAATGCTTTTGGGGCAGCACTCAGATAGAAATGAACCAGTAGGCTCCTGACTTCTGAATTTGGCTTCTGATCCCAGGTGGCATCTGAAGGACCTGAGGTTCTGTTGATGGCAGTGGTGATAGCTGTGATGCTACCTTACTGTGACTCTTCCTACTTCCCTTTTTTCTCCTCACCACTGCTTCCTTAGAATTATGAGATAGGGCCAGGTGCAGTGGCTTATGCCTGTAATCCCAACACTTTGGGAGGCTGAAGCGGGCGGGTCACAAGGTCAGGAGATGGAGACCAAGCCTGGCCAACATGGTGAAACCCTGTCTCTACTAAAAACACAAATTAGCTGGGCGTGGTGGTGGATGCCTGTAATCCCAGCTACTTGGGAGGCTGAGGCAGGGGAATAATTTGAACCTGGGAGGCGGAGGTTGCAGTGAGCCAAGATCGCGCCATTGCACTGCAGCCTGGGTGACAGGGCGAGACTCCATCTTAATTTTATTTTTACTTTTTTTTTAATCTGAGATATACTAACATCCAAGTGCTTTTATCCAAATCTATTTTTGTAAAAACTTGGCCAGCCCAAGGCAACATCGTGAGAGGAAACCAGGTTTTAAATGCCAAGACCTCTTTCCTGTTCCTTTCTCTGATATCCTGCTGGGACTCCCCTTAGCTAGACACCAGAGGACACTGGAGCCTGTTGACAGGTACCAGGGAGGTCAGCCCCTGAGAAGACAGCAGGGAGGGGACACAGGGAGACTGAGCAAGAGCCAATGGAAGGTGCCATCTGTGGTCCCTTTTAAAAAAAAAATAAAAAAAATAAAAAAATAAAAAAAAACTCAGGCCAGACTCAGTGGCTTAGACCTGTAATCTCAGAACTTTGGGAGGCCAAGGCAGGTGGATCACTTGAGGTCAGGAGTTTGAGACCAGCCTGGCCAACATGGTAAAACCCTGTCTCTACTAAAAACACACACACAAAAATTAGCCAGGTGTGGCAGTACACACCTGTAGTCCCAGCTATTCAGGAGGCAGAAGTGGGAGAATTCCTTGAACCCAGGAGGTTGAGGCTGCAGTGGGCCAAAATTGTGCCACTGCACTCCAGCCTGGGCAACAGAGTGAGAGCCTGTCTCATAAAAACAACCTCAGACAGCAACTTGCTTTCAACTGGACACTAATTGTATTCACAATTACTAATAATTAACTCTAACATATTATGTGCTTTCTAGTTATCTTACATACTCTAAGTTAGAGTCATCCTCCTTTCTGACTTTCTTTAGGTTAACTTTTACTTTATTTCCCCTCCAAACTCTAATGTCAGATCTTGTAGTTATGCTAGGGATTTCTATAACACTGACATCAAAAGCTAATATAAACCGAGACACTTACCTCTTCCTCAGAAAATGAGAGCACTGGTCCATGAGCCCTGGGAGCACAGGTTCTCAGGGCTTCTAGAAATGCCACTAGACTGTTGATCAGGGCTGCTAGGCTCTGCTTTTACTCGGGAAACCTGGCTCCCTCCCTCTATCCCTAACTAGATCTCCTGTCCTCGGCCTCCTTCACCATAAGGGGTTGGCAAGCATGGCAGCCCTTGACCAGTGAGATCCAGAAAAGGGCCCCAGGATGGTCCTGCCAGAGGTCCCTTCATACATAAGAGCTCTTCTCTCTCCTGTGAAGTCTTTGGTTGTCCTCTAAGAATCTTGAACTGAATATTCCCAGCTCTGGAAGCCATGGTGAAGCTTGGGTTATTTATTCAAAAACATATGTTGGGGCAAAGATGGCTGCACTCTGGACTGCCCTCACAACCTAGGGAGGAGGTCCCCATCACAGAAATCAGTGACAGGCAGGGGCTTCATGCAGGTGCAATAGGGAGAGTAGCTAAGTCCTAGAGGCAGAGTCTGGAGCCCAAGTGGGAAAGCCAGGCAGTGAAGCCTTTCCTGGAGCCCTTGATTGAATTCCTCCCCATTAATTTCTATTTTTAACCTGGTAATTCTGTTAGAGACAGCCAAGTCTTGTGTGGTTCTCTACTGAATGTAAGTTGTCATGTCAATTTCTACACTGGAAGGTACACAATACTCTTTAGTGGACATTCCATTTTGTCTGCATAATGAAGAAAATAGCTACCACAGCATTGCCCACTGAGTCAGGCCCTGTCCTCTGGGTGTTATTTAATTCAGTAGCTCTTTTGGTTTCTCAGGATTAAATGGTGATGGGTGTAGTCACTCATCTATCAGTAGATATCTTTGTAAAGCCTCAGCATGTAACTTTCTCAACCAAAAAAAAACCCCACATTATAGCAGATGTCCTATGGGACTGAGGAGCAGAATTCTTGCCATAAAACCTGGCCTGAAATTCTCTAATGCTGGTTTTTAATCTGAAAAGTAAATGTGACGCCATTGCCTCTAGGTATCCCCTTTAGTAACAAAACCAGGTCAGCTATTCCTGGGATGAGAGTTGATGATGGGGCCTCAGCAGGAACACAGGAGGCCATTAGGAACCTTCACTGTCCCCAGGAAACTTGCAACTCAACTTCAGTTCAAAGTACTGACTGGACACCAGCATTACAGTACTGCTGTAAAATTAAACAGTAACTACAGAATTTGAGGACTTGTTCATGGAATTTAAGTTCTAGTTAATCTCTTAGACAGAATGTCTGTCTCTAATTCCTAGTGTTTCCATGTTTTGTCACTATACCTGTGGGTACATGAGGACTATGGTCCCAGACAACCGTGGGAGGTTTCATGGTTGGGAAGGTGGAAGCCTATTGTTAGAAACAAGGGCCTCAGGGTCACAAGGAAAACAAGCACTCAAAGGTTTTCTCAGCAAGGCACATTTACTTCTGCAGAAGGGTGCTGCTCATACTTCTGGCCGCTGTGAGAGAACACTGAATAAAGGAGCGCGGAAGCGGTTTTTATCCCTAAAACAGTCCCTGCTTCTGTGTCCTGTCCCTATTCACTGGAGTCATACCACACAATCTAAACTGACCCAACTGGCTACTGTTTAAAACTGAATGTGGCTAATTAGGCAGAAAGGGAGAGGCTGTCCATTGTGGTATAAGGCGTGTTTGGGTATGTCAGGGTGCGGCAAAGCCAGGAAGAGCTGTTTCAGCAGAGGGGCAGTTTACAGAATGAGTGAGTAACCAGGAATAAGAGGACTCTTTCCAAATAAGGAAGAGATGTGAGTTAGATTGGGACTGGTGGGAGAAGTTGTTTACAGACCAGGTAGCCTAAGAGAAAGGGACAAGGAAGTTGATCTTGAGAACAAAGAACAAGGAAGTCAGAAATTAAACCTTTGAAGAGGAACTTACTGTATTTGGCACTATCATGATCTCTCTCTACTGAGATGCACCATAAGCCATTGCTCCTACATTGGAAGAAGAAACAAGTTTGCTATTTAACTTGCTCAAAGCAACACGGCCAGTTGCCAATGGAGAAGGAACTGACTCCCAGGTCTTCCAATTAGGTTGAAAGACCTTCATCACATGGTGATGGGAATCAGTGGGATGGAGCTATAGCCCCAGACTTACTGTGAACCTTGTAACCTTGTGCTGGTCTCCTAAGTGATGTGGTACTGAGTTTTTCACATCTGCAAACGAGGATATATTCCAAAGTTTTTATAAGATATTGCCTCTATGAGTGATGTAGTCAAGGTTGAACACAGGAGCTGAGAGTTGGCCATGTCCCGGGCTTTGTTAGAAGTGGGATTATTTGACACTGGCTGTGAAAGTGCCACTCACCAGCAAACGTGCTGCATTAGGACTCTCCAGAGAAATGGAACCTGTGTGTGTGTGTGTGTGTGTAGACTTATAAGAAATTGGCTCATGTGACTACAGAGGCCAAGTTTCAGGATCTACAGGGTGAGGTTAAAACCTGGAGACCCAGGAGAGCTGCTATGGTTCTGGTCTAAAGGCCAGTAGGTTAGAGACTGTAGAGAACCAGTGTTCTAATTGTTCAATGGCAGGGAAAGAAGGCAATGACTCTGTCTGAAGGCAGGCAGGAAGAATCTTACTTCACAAAGGGTTGACCTTTTCTTTTTCCTACTCAGGTCTTCAACTGTGATTGAAAGAAGCCTACCCACATTACAGAGGACACTCTGCTTTATTCATCCTACAGATTGAAACTGAATCTCATCCAAAAGTACCCTCACAAAAACACTTAGAGTAGTGCTTGAGCAAATATCTGGGCATCCATGGCCACCCAGTCAAGTAGATACATAAAACTTCACACATGCCAACTGTCTCTAAAAAGTATAGATGAGATTCAGTGTTCTTTGTTGAAAATGTAAGTAAAGAAATATAGAAGTGCTAGAAAATGTCTCAAATCTAAATCTTAGATGACTTAATGTGGTGTTTCTTAGTTTTGTTCTTGTATAACGAATGAAACTAAAGACCTTTTATGGTGCATAACACACTACAGTTTGACCTCCTTCTTAGGACTTAATCAGGAACCTTTCTGAAACCCATCCTATGATGCCCACAGCTGCACTCCTGTTCTGGCTTCAATCTCTGCCCCTAGCATGTTCAGATTGTCAGTGTGTACGAGGGCAATGTTGTAAGATATCTATTTGCCAGGCAAAGAGATGGTTCTCAAACAGCAGCATATGACCCCTTGCCAGCATAAAATGATTTCACTCACATTTCACAAAATAGGACTAATGTTGTGACTAACACAGCAACACATATTGTTTGATATTCTTATTACTTCTGAAATGCTGAGTAGAAGGTATGTTACTCACCAATGTAAAGCCTGTAACTCAGTCCTACCACACTTTTGCTTTGAAATCTAGAAGTCTGGGGCCGCTTATTAACAGGGCTTTTTTTCTGGAGATTAAAATTTGCTGATAACAGCCACGTTTTCCCATGAGGTCTGAGTCTGGTCATTATGATGCTGTGCTGCAGGTTGAGGGAGCCCCCTGTGACCCCTGAGGTTGACATAACTTACCTCTGGAATGGATGAAGACAGAACCAATGTCACCCCAGGGAGAGAAGCTTGGTGGCCCCTACAGCTGGATCCTGCCACCATGATAGATAGTACTGAGTATGTTCACTTATGGAATGAGGACATGAAGAATGAGTGAAGATGTGATACTGAGATTCACACAAGGGATACTCAGGGTTGGAAGATGGTATTTGCTGGGACTGTGCTCACTCTTAAGTGCATGTGGCCACCAGGTTGAGAATCATGTACAAGGCACATGTCAGACAACTGACAACTGGTCACTTAAGCATCTAATCACAAATGAGCAATTTGGCTCCATACATGGACATGTTTCAGTTTTCTAGAATGTATTTTCTGGGAGGAACAGCTCACACACCGGGACCAGTTAGTCCTGAAGGCTTAGCGGCTATGAGACTTAATATATTGAAAGAACACCATCCTAGTATAAGAAGGGTTGGTGTTAGTCACCATGTCAGGACTAGGGTCTGTGTATATTAACAGCAAGGCAGGCATGGCTCAGAATAAGGATTTTCTTACCAGCTGTTAAGAGGTGGAATGAGTTGGCTAGTCAAGTAGATATTTCATCTCCCTACTAATAACTAAGTTACATGGTTTGGATGTTGGTTCCACAATCTCACATTGAAATGTGATCCCCCATGTGGTGGGAGGCGATTGGGTTATGGGGGTGGGCCTCTCATGTGTTGGTTCTGTCCTTACAAGAGTGAGTGAGTTCTCATGAGATCTGGTTGTTTCAAAGCATGTGGTACCTCCCCACCTCTTACTTGGTCCTGCTCTGTCATGCAAGATGCCTGCTTTTGCTTTGCCTTCTGCCATGAGTAAAAACTTCCTGAGGCCTCCCCAAGGGCTGAGCAGATGCCTGCTCCATGCTTCCTGAATGGTTTGCAGAATCATGAAACAATTAAGTCTCCTTTCTGTATGTAAATCATGCAGTCTCAGGATATTTATAACAATGCAAGAAATGACCTGATACACTAAGCACAGTTGATCATTTGTTCAATGTCTAGAGATGAGTGGAATC
The DNA here is from genome assembly GCF_001698545.2 of Rhinopithecus bieti. Taxonomy (NCBI): domain Eukaryota; kingdom Metazoa; phylum Chordata; class Mammalia; order Primates; family Cercopithecidae; genus Rhinopithecus; species Rhinopithecus bieti. The sequence goes on from NW_016815304.1 coordinate 863,799, forward strand.
TGAAATATACATGACTAAAACAAAGATGAGGATGATGCTGGAGGCTCCTGTGTCACATCCCCATCCCCTCACCTCCACTCTGATGCCTTCAGCTACAGGGTTCAGCATTAATTGCCTTCATCATTGATGAACCATGTGGCTGTTACCATAAGCCATATTGATGACTTGGTTATTTTATACTGAGTTCTTCCCCTTCCAGGACATAGGATGAGTCTCTGAAAGCACTCTGTCTCCCCTGGGTAAGATACCACTGGCTGAAGTGAGTGGAGAGTTTTCTGCTTATGCACAAATTCTTCCTTGGCCAAAATCAGTTAATTCCGTTTTTCTACAAGGTATAACATTCGCTCTCTATCCCTCTTGACCTCCATGCTGATTCTAGCATTCTTTTCCAGCTGAGAAGTTCCATTTTCATTGACCAGTTTTTCTCAACTTATTAACCTCTAGAGTCTTCTATTCATTAACCAAATGTGGGTGTCGTCTGCTATGTATCAGGCACTATTCTGTATACAGGGACATGTCTGTGAACAAGATGAGATCCCTGCTGTCATGGAGCTTCTAGTGGAAGATACTAATGACTGCTCTGTGGGGAGCGGGGAGGGTGGAATCGGGGGGAAAGAGGATGTATGGACAAGGGGTGGCCTTCCATCAGCTGTAACACCTTCCTTCCCCCTCAAATGTCAGGTCCCCTTTGTCTACCCTACACATATGAATTTGGTAAATTGGATACTCAATCTTGGCTGAGGCAGGCCTCTTCCTTCTTCCTCTGAGTTGACCTCCTTTGATGTAACTAACACCATTCCAATTCACTTGCAATCTGAACTTTGGTAACTCCTTAGTAGAAGCGAATTCCCTGTGGGTCCTTCTACCTAGTTATCTAGTCCACCACATGTGGCATTTGATGTGGTGGGTAGAGGGAAGTAGTGTCCAATCTTTATTAGAGCAAATTACACTGGTGGCCAGGACCAAATCTTCAGCTATGTTTTAATAAAACTAAGTTTGTCCCATTGTCTTCACTGGATTCCCCCCAAAGTAGACCCTGAGAGAGAAGCAAGTAGACCCTGAGACAGAAGCAGATCCTGAAACAAGGGTTTACCTTGAGCACACAAGGACCAGCCAGGAGTGCAGAGGTGATAGAGTGAAGGTGGCCAGGAAGAAATGTCTTAAGCCAGCTCACACAGGGAAGAACTGATGATCCCTTCAGGAAAGCTCTAGGAATTCACATATAAAACAGAGTTCAGAGTGGCCCTGGACTGACAGCCAGGTTATTGTATACCCCAAACAAATAATCCCGTCAACTTAAAGGGTACTTCTTGGGGATGTTAATTCCAAGGCAATTCCAGCCCACTGTGTCTACAAAGTGTTCTGTAGCCTGCAGGCAGCCCTCCAAGAAGATGCAGCTGGGAAGTCAGTCTGGTATGCACAGAAATGGTGTTGGTACCCAAGGACATGGGTGGAGGGTTGACAATGGGTTTAACTAGGGTTTGGAGTATCAGGTGCTAAGATGAAGATTGATTTTTCCTTTTTAAGTGTGGTCTAGAATACAGACTAGGCACTAATAACAGTAAATGAGGCTGGCACAGTGGCTCACACCCGTAATGCCAGCACTTTGGGAGGCTGAGGCTGGCAGATCACCTGAGGTCAGGAGTTCGAGACCAGCCTGGCCAACATGGTAAAGCCCCATTTTTACTGAAAATACAAAAATTAGGCAGGTGTGGTGGTGCATGGCTGTAATCCCAGCTATTCAGGAGGTTGAGGCAGGAGAATCACTTGAACCTGGGAGGTGGAGGTTGCAGTGAGTTCAGATCGCACCACTGCACTCCAGCCTGGGCGACAGAGTGAGACTCTGTCTCCAAAAACAGTAAATGGTAAAGATAAAGGCAGTTTCCATCTTATTTGCATTAAAGTGATATTTTTAAAAATGAATAGTATATAAGTACTTTTCTCTATTATAAGTTCATATTCTCATCCTGTGTCTTAAACTCAAAACCATCAAGGGAGAACTTGTTCTCTGATGGTAGAGTATTGGCCTTATTCTATCTTGGATCAAGTCAGCCCTTCATTGAAATCTCTTAATATCCTAAATTTAGTCTTGGATCTGTGGAAACCATGGGAAACATCCAGATAGAGGACTCAAGCCAGGTCACTGGCAGTGTCTGCTCAAAATGGCTAAGCCAAGAAGATGATCCTATCTGACCAGAAGACTGTACCACACCCCTCTCTCCCTCAGTACTGCTTAGGATTCTCCAGCTTTGTTAGGAAGGTGAATAAGGTAAAGCTGTGCCTGGGGGACATGAATGTGGCCAACTGGCCAGGGACTTGGTGGCAGTGGGTTAAAATGACACCCAAGGCCCTTTGCAGTCCTGCAGGAGGGCTTCCAGAGCTGGTGGTTTTTAACTTATTAACCATGTAGTTGCTGAACACTCATTTGTCCAATTTCCAGCAGGCTGTTATCTCAGACATTCTTCAGTTGTAAGAAGCAGATTTTCTGGAATACCTTCAAGTATTCAATGGGGACTTAGTCCTGGTAGGATATAAGTTATCTCAAGGGTTAGAGGGTTATTAGGACCCCTGTGATAACCTGAATGAGGACTGAGAAAGTAATCAAGGTTCAAGATTAGTCTCTTCTACATGAGGAAAGAAATGGATCCTTTTGTTACATTTTTTGCTTCATACACTTGGTGCATATGACCCTAAAACAACCAATAATCGCTCTAATAAGTTTATATGCACATATTTAAAACTGGTTTCTTTATTCACTAGAGTCTGATTAACAATTAATCTCCTTGGGAATTACCAAAAATGATAGAATGGGGAACTCCAAAACTTCATCCCTTCACAAAAGCAACTAATAAGCTGGCAAAAACAGTCAGAGGCAACTTAAGAACACCAGAATCTGATTAAAAATTTAGCAAGGGAATGCTTAATGAAGAAGGAAATTGCTGAATTTTGGTAAGAAAATGCATGTTGCATTTTTACTACCCCTGCTCACTATCTTCCTACTTAACCAGCTGGGAGGTTGCTACAAAAAAGAGCCCACATTCCTGGGAGAGGTTGCTGGCACCACAGGAAGCAATGTAGACTTTATTCTTGGAACTGTGGTTGTGTATTTTGACCTACTTGGTGGTAGCTTCAGCTCAAGGGCTTGTTCTGGTTTCAACTGTCTGTTTCCCCAGAGATTAAGTGGGTGGCAATTGTTAAAAGTATTTAAAGGCAAATGTGTTGCCACAGCTGCCTGAGGAAAGGAACAACGGTCAGGTGAACAACTGATACAAAGGGCTGTGGGGAAGAGACTGGGGAAGGAGATATTTGGAGGAATAAAGGCTTTGAAAACAATTCCCATGTATAATAGAAATCTAGAATGCCATATATATGCACACCTGTCTGGGACTACACTCCTACTCAAAAGGCCTGAAAAGGCTCTAGGTTTTCACCTCTGGCTGACCTCCAGGCTCTGTACAAGGAGGGAGAGCTATATGAAGGCCATATGAGGCCATATTAAGTCCATATGAAGAAATCATGGTGTTTCCTTTTGGGGTGGTGATAACTTTCTGGAACTAGATAAGAGTGATGGCTGCATAACATTGTAAATACTCTAAATACCATCACTTGTATACTTTAAAATGGTTAAAATGACTTTATTATATAAATTTCCCATCAACTAGAGTCTTCTGGGATACATACAGCAAACTGAGGAACTACTTAAGACTCATGATGGAACTATTATCCTCTTTAAAGGATCTCGTGTCAGCATATCCAAGGCGTATTTGTTGGAGCTGTACCATCTTTGGAACAGCCAAAAATTTTGGAAAACGTGACTGGCAAAACAGATACACAGAACGGATTACCTTGATAGAATTGATCTCAACCCTCAACCTTGAGAAGCTAATAGTAAAGTTTTAGTTCCAGAATCATCCCATTAAATGAATGTCATCAGGACCCAGGCTGAGACTACCACTGAAAATCCCTGGGCATTGAAAGCCATGTGTTCAATGTTCTGTCTACCATCTCTCAGATCTAATTAATTTTAGGACTTAGGAATGAAGGTTGGTTCATCTTCCAGTATATCAGTTACTTCCTCTTTGAGCTATGTTGGATCTTCCTATCAAAGCAAGACCAGCCCTCTACCAAGACGATCTCTTCCCTAGCAATAATTCTCATGATATGCCACACTTGAATCTCTGCAGTGGAGTTCCTTTTTGTCCTCTCATGCTGGGTCTTCCAGGATGAAGCCTCCATGGCCATTGCTAGCTGCTTATCACAGATTATTTCTGGAAAAAAAATCTATCATTTAATGCAGGGTATGGAATTGTACAGATTCTCAGTCTGAAACTAACAGAATGAGCCCAGGAAGTCAAATGAGTCTGGCCCTAGTTCTTAAGCACTGACACGGCTGCAGATTGGGAAGCAGACTGAGAGAGACTAACGCACAAGGTATTTATTGTAGAGTGATTTGGGGATCAATATCTGTGGAAAGAAAGGAAGCCAGGTTGGATACAGAAGCTGAGCTATGACACAGTCCAGTGGAGGCCAGTTTACCCTGTAGAAAATCTTGAAGCTGGGATGATTCTTAGCTATCCCAAAATTGGGGGAGAAGCCCAGGCTTTTATATCTCTGCATGTCAACACCATGGGCGTGGTGACTGACCTTAGGCAGAGAAGCTCTTTGAGACGAAATCCCATAGAGCAGTGAAAGTTTTTAGGACTTCCTTCAGGTAGCACTTTCCTAGGTGGTTGAGGGGGAGAAGACTGTTTCAAAGGGGATTTGACCAGTACATGAAGGTGTCTATCCCAGTCCAGTCCAGTCCAGTCCATCCTTATACCACCCAGATCCACCTCTTCGTATAAGTTCTAAAAGTTACCCTAGGATTTTAGTGGAGCTTGCTTTCTAAAGGAAATATGGAAGAGGGAGGTTAAAGAAGCTATACCCCATGAAGCAGTTGGTGTTGCGGCTACCACCTGAGGGACAGCATCACCCTCTACAAGCAAACTTTCCCTCGCCCTCGTGTAGCCCCTCTGCTGGCCTTGGTGGCTTCCCTGATAGCATGACCCAGCCTCTCATCTCTCATGGGCCTGATCTCCTGGACATCACATTTTTCTGAGGCCATGAATGCTGTTTGCTTGCCCATCTCTAATCAAAACAGAGCGAGAGACTGCCAAGAAGCACTCAAGTAGATCATCTGGGTACCAAAGCATACTCATTCCTATTGCCAGGGTGAAAGCAACCCTACCTCCTCCTGATGGCCAGAGTCAATTACCCCTGCCAGGATGGTATCCCTTCTTCTCTGCTGGCTCCTTAATTCAAGGAGTCTACAGTGCTTAGGGAGCAACCAGGGCTTATGGTTAAATAGGTCTCTTGCCCTTGCCTCTCTTGGGAAACAGTAACTGTCTGAAAAGCCCCAAGTTGTAGGATCAAGAACAGGAAGTGAAACAAAACATGGGTCACTGAGAGGACAAGTGGAATCCATGTCTCCTCTCAGCCCTTGGTTGTCAGACCCATGGCAATGTCAACCACAACCCACATCTTGCATAGTTAAATTCACTTCGTGTTAATGACTTGGCTCTATAGAAAGATCTCTGATTTGAGGTGTTGTGCATCGGGAGACTGCCACCCAAAAGTATTTCCCCCAAACAGGTGCTTCAGCTCCCAAGGAAGGATTGTGTAGTAGGGGAAATAACTCAGCACCTCCGAGTCGTCTAGATCCTACGTTCCCAAGAAAAGTTTGGCCCCTGCCTGGCTGCTAGGAGGTATCCTCTAAAACCTTGGAATATCCTGCCAGATAAGAGTGTCTCCATTTACCTGGGGGCCTTTGGCTATACCGGATAGTCTATACTACTAATGTGGCTTATACTGGAGGGGGTCTTGGGCCCTATATAGCCTAACCTCTATAGGGGCTGGAGACTAAGGTTGTTCCTCAATGAAAACCCTGGACAGCAAGGCTCAGCTGAGCTTCCTGGGCAGGCAATATGCTCTGTGTTGTCATATGTCTTCTTACTGGAAGATCTAAGTGCTGTCTGCCAGCTCTGCTGGGAGAGGACAACAGGAAGCTTGTGCCTAGTCTTTCCTGAACTCTACCCCAATATGGCTTTTTTCATTGCTGTTCTTAATCTACAACTGTTTGCTATAATAACTGTAACAGCTGTTTTGAGTCTTTCAAGGGAATCATTAATCCTGAGGGTGGATTTCGGGCCCCCTGAACAGAGTACCCTAGAGTTGATCCCATCACGAATAAAGACCCAGGTTTTTCTACCTGATCAGTCCATTTGTCCTTGACTTTCTCAAGGAGGGGTGGGACAAGACCTCCCAAGTTGAGGTACTTTGGCACAGGGAAATTCCCCAGAGTACAGCAGCCGTTAGCAGCCAACACTGGGCCTGTGTAGGGTGTCTTGCCGGGGCAGGAGCAGCAGCCACACCCACTGCATGGGTTGTACCTGAAATGGCCTTGCTTCTCTTCATCCCCTTCCTTGTCCCCCTCATCCCCATCCCCTAATAAATCACCGGCCTACATCCTCCTACAATGCTCCTGGGAAAAATCAGTTTAAGCAGTGTGTTACCAAGAGTGGTCCTAGGAAGCAGAGTTATAGAATGGGATTTTTGGAGGCAGATTATTCACCGGCCAGATGACAAGGACCCCATTGCTGGCAAAAGGTGGGCTATTGCTAATAATGGTAGAGGTAGGGAAGTGGTTCTCAAAGTGTGGTCCCCAGACCAGCAGCAGCAGCATCTCTTAGGAACTTGTTAAAAATGAAAATTCACTGGCCCCACCCCAAACCTACTGAATCAACCTCTGGTGGGGCCCAGAAGTACATGCTAAAGGCAGAGGCTTTGCCCCTGGGGAGTCTGTCTGACAAAAAGGCATGCGCTGTCTTGAGCAATATCTCTAGCATGTGAGAAAAAGAAGGAAATGGTACCTATAAGGGCTGGAATCCCTTGAGTGTGACTGGGTCAGCCAGTTATTAAGTTGATACAAAGGTAATTGTGGTTTTTGCCATTGAAAGTAATAGCAATAAACCATGACTACCTTTGCACCAACCACATACATTTAAGGCACAATGTAAAGGTTAAAGGGGCCCCATGGTGATGTTTAGAGAAGCTCCTAAGCCCTGTCCTCATTCAGGGAGCCTGGCTTATGTGATTCTACCCAGGTGTAATCTAGGACCCTGTTACTTCACAGGTTGTAAGCTTCCAGTCACCTCTGGCTATTTCCAAGCTCAACATCCAGTGGGCCACAGCATCATACCCTGCTTTTTGCATGGTGCTGTCACTTTTAAATATATCTATTACCTATTTTGAGACCATGGGGCACTTAAAAAATGTACTCACCATATCGCACTGGGATTGACTGGGATTTATTTTTTAAATAAAAATCCTAGGTTTCATACATGTTTCATACATGTTTACTACAGTTAGAATCTTTTGTCAGTCTGCATTCTTTCATGGGATTCCCTGATCTAGATGATTTTTACTTGCATGCATTAGGATTTACTCCTTGTGCATGAAAGTTCTATGGGCTTTGACAAATGAACTAACATCATATATCCATCATTGCAATATCACACAGAATAATTTTAGCACCCTTAAATTCCCCTGTGCTCCACCTATTCATTCCTCCCTGCTTCCCGAACTCCCTGGAAAACACTGATCTTTTTACTGTCTCTATAGTTTTGTCCTTTAATGAATGTGATACAATTGGAATAGGAGTGTATAGCTTCTTGACCTTAGCAATGTGTGTTTGAGGTCGCCTCGTGTCTTTTTGTGGCTTGGCGACTCATTTATTTGTTCCTGAAACATCTATGGTGTAGATGTACCACAGTTTATTCTTGTCATTGACAGTACCATAGTTGCTTCCAGTTTTGGCGATTATGAATAAAGTTGCAATATAAACATTCACCTTCTGGTCTTCGTTATGGATGTAAGTTTTCAAATCGATTGGGTAAAAAGGATTGAGTACAACTTCTGGATTGCATGCTAAGGTGATGCTTAGCATACAGTCATAAGCATTTTTACCCGATGCTTGGTGAGAAACTACCAAACCATCTGCCAAAGTGGCTGTACCTTTTGCAAGAAGAGGGACAAGAGGTCCTGCTGCTCTGTATCCTTGCTAGCATTTGATGTCACTTTTTAAAATTTCAATCATTCTAATGAGCATATAGTAGAATCTCATTGTTCTTTAAATTTGCGTTTCCCGAAATGTGTTGCATCTTTTCATATCCTTGTTTTTCATTTATCTCCCTGAAGTATCTTTTGAGACTTTACCTATTTTTGAATTGGATTTTTTTTTCCTATTGGGTTTGTAAAAGTTCTTGTATTTTGTGTATGTGTTTTTGTTTTTTTGAGACAAGCTCCTTCCCTGTCACCCAGGATGGAGTGTGGAGTACAATGGCACAATCTCCACTCACTGCAACCTCTACCTCCTGGGTTCAAGTGATTCTCATATCACAGCCTCCCAAGTAGCTGGGATTACAGGTGTGCACCATGACACCCAGCTAATTTTTGTATTTTTAGTAGAAGTGGGGTTTCACCATGTTGGCCAGGCTGGTCTCAAACTCATGACCTCAAGTGATCCACCTGCCTCAGCCTCCCAAAGTGCTGGGATTACAGGCAGAAGCCACCACATCCAGCCTCTTGTATTTTGAATATAGCTCTTTTATCAGATATGTGCTTTGCAAATATCTTTAGTCTGCATCTTTTTGTTACCTTAATAGCTTCTTTCACACAGAATTAGTTTTAATCTTAATAAAGTCTAAGTTACTAATTTTTGTCATGGATGGTGCTTTTGGTGTTATTAAAAACTCACTGCCAAGCCAAAGATCACCTAGATTTTCCCCAATATTATCTTCTAGTGTAGCAAGATGAGCCGCAGACAAAACTCAGACACCGAGTTAAAGTAGGAAGGGGTTTATTTGGCCAGAAGCATTGGCAAGACTCCTGTTTCAAGAGCTGAGCTCCCCCAGGTGAGCAATTCCTGTCCCTTTTAATAGCTCACAACTCTAAGGGGGGTGCATGTGAGAGAGGGTCATGATTGAGCAAGCAAGGAGGTACGTGACTGGGGGCTGCATGCACCGGTGATTAGATCAGAACAAAACAAGACAAGAATTTTCGGTGCATTTCTATACAGTGTCTGTAATCTATAGATAACATAACCGATTAGGTCAGGGGTTGATCTTTACCAGGCCCAGGGTGTGGTGCTGGGCTGTCTGACTATAGATTTTTTCTGCCTTTTAGTTTTTACTACTTTCTTTCGAGGCAGAAATTGGGCATAAGACAATATGAGGGGTGGTCTCCTCCCTTATTCCCCCCTTTTGAGACTCTCACTCATTTTATTAGTGGGAGTTCTCACTTTCATTTTCACTACCCATGTCTTCTTGCAAGACAAATCGATAGTGATTCATACAGTACACTTGTGCTGAAGCATTTTGGTGAACTAAGGTAGCAATGAAGCTTATCACTTGAAGTACACGGAGCAAACAAGGGAGCAGTAAGTAGGTTCCTATTACAATTATAACTCTTATAAGTGTTTTAGATCATCCTAGCACTGGGAACCATTTTCTAAACATGGCTGTAGGATCAAATCTATGCCACACTTGCACGGGCACATGTGCCAGTTTTGTCATATCTCTGTCTTCAACTACTTGCCCTTGATCATCTATTTGTAGACAGCAATTAGTAAGGTTAAATTTCCCACAGACCCCTTCTTCAGCTGCTAGCAAGTAGTCAAGAGTCAATCTATTTTGATAGCATTTCTCATCTGAGTTTCTTGCTGGGCCAGAATAGTCAAGGTTCTGCCAGTTTTATTAGTGATGATTTCTAAGACAGCTTGTAACCATATAATTCAGTTGATCATGTAAATGGGGGTCCCGGTATCCCCACAAGCTGTGTTGTGCCCAAGTAGCAGGCCCATAATATTGTATGATTCTCTAAGGGGGTCATTCATCATCTTTCCAATTCCCTATAGCTATGCTTCTCTTTTTTTGTGGGATGCATAGACAGGGAAACCCAGAAGTTTGCCTGTTTTTATGGGGAGTAGGAAGAAAGATGGTTTAGTAGTGCCAATAACACAACTACCTGCCCACTGGTCAGGTAATTTGGCATAAGCGCTACACCCACATACCCAGTATAATCCAGTGGGGGCTGTCCAGTCCTGGTGGGACTCCAGGTGGGTCCACACGGTTTGCAACTTTGGGAATTTACTAAATGGATTCCTGTTTGATTTGAACTCCACCAAGTGGTTGTTTTTGTGGTACCATTATACAGTTTCTGTCCCAGACAACTAACTCATCCTACGGGGTAAGTGAATTCTTTTCCTTCTCTAGCTATGCAATATTGTCCAATAATTGAGGCTTTTGGGACCCAGAAATTATCAGGGTGATTCTTTTGAGCTGGGAATTCATCAGTAACTGGGTCTGTAGGTACTAATTATCTGAATTTCCATGGCCATTGATCTCCTATTACAGTTCCTCCACATACATAACATGAAGTGACATTGAGAGACTGGGCTACATGCTCGGCTAATTGCAAAACAAATTTCTTGTTTTCCTGGAATTTCTGGTACTGGTACATTTAGTTCATCATAGAAAGTTTGAAACACTGGCTCAGGAGAGTGTTTGTAAACTTCTCCTCGAACCAAGATATTTACTCGAGGATCCAGTCCAGCCCCATCGATTCCTAAGGTCACACGCTCCCTTTTTCCAGTGAGGATCAAGGGGATTGATCTAAGCTCTAAGGGGTTACATTGTCCCTTAGTGCAGGAAGGGCCATTTTTTCCTTTCTGAAGGTAGACTGGATCCTTTTCATTTTTTATTCAAGTGGCCCAAATGACACAAGACCAGTATCCACATTCATTTCCACACAGTCCTAATTCATGACAAATGTACTTATTTTCGGTCATATAGCCTTTTGCCCAACTAAAAGCCACATCCCCTTCCTAACTTATTGCTATTAATGATGGACAGGCATCAGATTTCAAGATTATGCACCCCTTTTTCTCCTGGCTAATATTTGTATCATTTGAGTCCCCACCAATCTTCAGTCCTTAATCTTATTCCAAAAACTGGACATGGGAGACTCAGAGGGGTCATAACACACATCTGGTTGGTCGTTTCCTGGGCTACATACCCCATCCTGAGTGTCATTATATAAACATGTTCCTTTTAAACTTCCTAGGCACTCGTAATAACTATAGAACAGAAAGATTGTTTTAACTTGTTGCCCTACCTCAGTAACCTGATGTATACACTGAGAGCAGTCTTCCATGCAGGGAAAATCAGTGGAAGTTTTTACTATACAAGTCCAAATTATAAGGAAAATGAGTCCCACCATGATTCTTCTTGTGCTTCAGCCATGCATAGACCAGTTAGCTTCCAAATGTGACTAGAGCAGGGTTTGTCGTCCTCAGTCACTTTGCAGGGGTTGTCTGGGCTCGGTTTTACCTCCTAGGTTTCAGCGGCTGCAGGTTTCACATGGCTCTGGTGGATCCAGGCTGGGATTCCTCCTACCTTTACAGCCATGGGGGTGGTCAGGATGACGGTCTGAGGTCCTTTCCACCGTGGCCGCAAAGGGGCTACGTTCCAGTCCTTGATCCACACGCGATCACACCTGGAGAGAAAGGGTGAACTGGGGAGAATAAGCTGATGGGACACCTCCCATTTACCCAAGTTGAGATTGTTTGTGTAATTTTTCCTAAAGCCTGTAGCTGTTGCTGTGATTCAATGTCACTTAACTCTTGCGGAGTGTCTGGAAGCTCCCATAGTATAGGAGGAGGCCTATGATACAGTATTTCATAAGGGGAGTATCCTGTTTTCTTAGAAGGAGTGCAACTAATTGTAAACAATACCATAGGAAGGGCCTGTATCCACTTTAATCCTGTTTCCTGACATCCCCTAAACTATTTGACAGTCTGATTCATTCGTTACACCTTTCCGGAACTCTGAGGTCTGTAGGCGGCATGTAGCTTCCAAGTGATTCCTAATGCCTTTGTTATCTGCTGTACCAAGTCAGCCACAAACGCCAGCCCGTTATCTGAGCACATTCATAAGGGCAGTCCAAACCCAGGAATAAGATCTCAGAAGCATACGGGTTACCTCATAGGCCTTTTTAGTTCACGTTGGATAAGCCTTCACCCACTCAGAGTAAGTACACACAAGAAATGGCAAATACTTGTTACCTCCACATTTCGGCATTTCTGTGAAATCTACCTGAAGATCCTCAAAAGGAGCCACTCCATAAGCTTGTATGCCGGGTGGAACAGTGGGGCCTTGCCTCGCATTGTGCTGTTGGCAAGTAATGCACCGTTGTTCTGCTACTGCTTTGGCAAGAGCTGACAAGTGTGAGACATAGAAGTACCAGCCTAAAAAGTTTTTGACCTAGGTGAGTGGTTTCGTGCATGGCCAATATGACTGGCTGCCAGCAACTGCGGCACAGCTGCCCTCCCATCTGGCAGTCTGATCCATCCTCCTTTTATTATTTGCCCCCCTTCTGTGTGGAAGAAGTCTTTTTCCTTAGAATAGGTAGGTACCAGGTCAGGTGTTTGAGGGAGTAAGGGGGCTACTACCGATGCCCAATAAGGGGCAGATGCTGCTTTTTGAGCTTCTGAATCAGCTCGAGAGATTCCTAAGGCCACTGAGGTGGAGGCTTCCTGGTGTCCCCTGCAGTGCATGACTGCCACCCTGTGAGGTTTCCACACTGCCTCTAATAATTGTAGAATTTCTTGTTGATATTTTATGTCCTTTTACCCCAGAGTTTAAAAGACCCCTTTCCTTATATAATGTTCCACGCACTTGGAGGGTTGGAAACGTATATCGAGAGTCAGTGCAGATGTTTACAGTCTTACCTTCACTGAGTTCTAGAGACCTAGTTAAAGCAATGAGCTCAGCCTTCTGGGCTGAAGTGCCCTGTGGCAATGGTTTGGCTTCAATGACAACATCCAAAGTTACCACTGCATATCCTGCACATCTTTCTCCTTGTGGGTTAATGAAACTGCTCCCGTCCATGTATAACTCCCAGTCTACTGATGCCCATGGCTGGTCCTGAAGGTCAGGTCTGCTAGAATAGACTGAGTCCAACACCTCTACACAGTTATGCTCGACCGGCCTCTCTGATACTGGGAGCAGGGTGACGGGATTCAGGGTGTTACAGACTTCAATAGTTACGTGGGGATTTTCATATAGCAAGCTTTGGTACTTGGTTAATCTAGCATTTGTTAGCCAATGATGTCCTTTGGTATTCATCAAAGTGACCACAGCATGGGGGTCCTTTATTTTCAGGTTTTGCCCAAGGGTTAGTTTATCTGCTTCTTGTGCTAATGGAGCTGTTGCTGCCAGGGCCCTTAGACATGGTGGCCAGCCTTTGGAAACCCCATCTAGATGTTTTAAGATAGGCCATTGGCCTTGGTGCCACAGTCTGGGTTAAAACTCCAACTGCCATTTTTTCTTTCTGACACAGAGTGTAAAGGGCTTTGTCAAATCCGGTAGTCCTAGGGCTGGGGCCAACATAAGTTTTTCCTTTAACTTACAAAAGGGTTGCTGTTGTAGAGGTCCCCATTCAAAAGCCTCCCGGAGACCCCACTTTGTAACACGGTACAAAGGTTTGCCTAGTACTGCAAAGTTTGGAATCCATAATCTGCAAAACCCACAGCTCCTAGGAATTCCTTTACTTGTCTTCTGGTTTTAGGTTCCAGTAGGCTGCGGATGACCTGTTTTCTTTCTGATCCCAGGCTGCGCTCCCCTTTCCGAATAGTGAATCCCAGGTAGCGTACCTGCTGTCTGCAGATCTGAGCTATCTTCTTAGACACCTTATACCCACAGTCCTCCAGGTGCCGAAGCAGGGCATCAGTTCCTTTTGCGCACCCGACTGCTGTGGAGTGTCCCAGCAGAAGGTCGTCCACATACATGGAGCAAGACGCAGCCTAGGTCTTTAGCAGGAAACTTTTGCAGGTCTCAAGCCAGGGCCTCCCCAAAGATAGTAGGGGAGTTCTTGAACCCTTGAGGAAGCCGGGTCCAAGTGTACTGAGTAATGACACCTGACTCCGGATCTTCCCACTGAAAGGCAAATAGCTTCTTGCTCTCTTAGGAGCTATTCTGATGCTAAAGAAGGCATCTTTTAAGTCCAGACAGGTAAACCAGCTGTCCTCAGCCGGCAGCAGCCCTAACAATGTGTAAGGGTTAGGAACTGTTGGGTGCAGAGTCACTGTAGCTTGGTTGACCAAGCGCAAGTCCTGTACTGGTCGGTAGTCCTTGGTCCCTAGCTTAGGGACAGGCAGGAGTAGGATGTTCCATGGAGACTGGCAAGGAACTACAATTCCATAGGCTTTCAAGCACCTGAGATGAACCTGGATTCCTTCCAGAGCTTCTCTGGAAACCGGATACTGCTTTTGTCTAATTGGTTAGGCCCCAGGCTTAACTTCTATATGAGTACCCGGGCTTTGTTGACCACCAGTCCCAGAGGATTATCATCTACCCATACTCGGGGCCATCGCTTAGCTAGAGCTGGTTTTATCTCTTGGCCTGGCTCGGTTAGAAAAAGTCTCCATTCTTCCCGGGGTCCGTAAGGGCCATGATAACTCCTGTTCCCAGTAACTTTAGCTGTAAAGAGCCCTGCTTTGTAAAGGAGATGGTGGTTCTCAGCTTGCTAAGCAAGTCTCTTCCTAGCAAGGGCAAGAGACAGCCAGGCATGTACAAGAACTGGTGAACTATCTCATGTCCCCCCACCGAGCAGGTCTGGGGTAGACAGAAAGCCTACTTAGTGGAAACTCCTGTTGCTCTGATTATATCAGTGGTTTTCTTGGATAAGGGGGTGACCGGGGGGTGGTCACTACTGAATGTTCAGCACCAGTATCGACCAAAAGCTTAATGTCCTTCCCCCCGATTGTAATCCTGACCGTGGGCTCCTTGGGGGCACTTGAACCCAGTCCCCTTTAGTCCAGTAGCCCTTCAGCCAGATCAAACAAAGCTCCCTTGTCTTTATCTGAGGTCTTTTGTTCCAAATCACCTTGCTTTTCCTTCAGTTGGGGACACTTGTTTTTCCAATGTCCTATTTCCTTACAATAGGTGCATTGGTTACGTTGCAAGCATGGGCGATTAGACTGGGTATTCTTCCCTGAAGCCCCCTTTCCCTCTCCTTTCAATGGAATTCCCTTAATGGCCGTGGCCAGTAAGTCGGCGTTTGGACTAGCCTGGCGTTCGCCTTCCTTATGGGTTTCTCTGCACCTTGTTACATCTCTATTCACAAACACTTGATTGGCTGTTTCCAGTAACTGAGGTATTCGTACCCGCAAACCCAGCCTGTTTCTGCAATTTTCTCCTGATATCTTCTGTGCTTTTACTAAGGCCATGTTAATCACACGCTGATTTTCAGGGATATCTGGATCTAAAGGAGTTATACATACGGTAAGCCTCACACAGTCTTTAATAGAGTTGCACTGGACACTCTTCCTTGGATGACCTCAGAGACCTTATTGACATTTGTAGCCTTTTGAGCCCCTTTCTTTAGACCTTCTATTTCTCACGGTACTGTCTTAGCCTCCCCATGTCTGGTCCCTTGTTTGGGTCTCATTGGGGGTCTGTTCCTGGCAGTTGAATTCTTATATATTCTTGGGAGTTTTGGTAATTGACTGGGACATGCTTCTCTAACCACTTAATTGCTGCCTGGAGCACCCTTTGCCTTTCATCTGTATTAAAGAGGTACATGAGTAGCTGGTGGCAATCAGCCCAAGTAGGGTTATGAGTCTGTAGAATAGTTTGGAGCAAGTCCATTAAAGCTTGAGGCTTTTCACTGTAAGATGGAGTATTTTTCCAACTGAGGAGGTCAGTAGAAGTGAAAGGTTGACACACAAAGGTACGCCTTTCCACCATGTGTCTATCCTCATATACCCCAGTATATCGCTGTTCTCTCAGGGACATTTGGATTCTGGTCTTGGGCTGTAAGCGAGCTACCAAAGGAGGAGTTTCTCCCGCAGCTTCACTTCCTCTCTTGTCTACTCTGGGTGGTCTAGGGGTGTGGTCATCTGGTGGAAGTGTAGGTGCTGTGGGCTCAGGGGTGGGGAGCCCTTCCTCCCAATAAGGAAGGGGTATTGCTGGTACCAGTTTCTGCCATGATTCTTCTGGTTTTGGGTTGGACAGGACTTTTGGTGCCAACTTTCCTCGGTGGGTGGAGCCAAGGACCTTCCTCAACTGTCCCTTTGCTACTAGTACTGCTGCTGCCTCTCTTCTTAACCACTGTGGAGGGTCAAAAACTAGCTGTAACCAAGAATCTATATATGGGAACTGGTCTGGGTTCCCTGGCTTACAGGTTACCCTGTGCCATACCTTCAAGACAAGGGACCTGTCCAGGATTCCTTCTGATGGCCAACCCACCTCTAATGCTGGCAAGTCTATCTCACACAAAGTTCTAAGTTTTCCTGGTGTCATGGTGACTCCATAGTCTCCCTTAAATCCCTTTTGAAATTTTCAACATAGTTCCTAGTGGGATAGGCTCACTTTGTGCCTGACCCATGTTTCCTTGAGACAAAACAACACGCTCACACCACATGCACACCACAAAACAACGGGTAAAAAGGGCACATATACACTTTTGTAGTTTATGCCAAACCAGAATCAAAACCAAAATCAGAGTATCAAGAAATGTAAGCCAGGTCAAAACCAAAGTATCAAGTAATCCAAGTCAAGTCAAACAAAAAACAAAGTGCCAGTACAGACACACTGTGGGTGATCAGGCCACACTTCCACTCGAGTGGGCAAGTTTCCAAGACCGGTCCTGTCAAGCAATTCAAACCAAGTAAAAACCAAAACCAAACCGAAGTGCTGATAAAGGCACGCTGTGGGTGATCAGCACCCCCCAACACTTCCACTCAAATGGAGTGGGCAAGTTCTCAAGACTAGTCTTACCAAGTTTCAGATGTCCAGACTCCAAGTACCAGTTCCTTTTTGGTGTTCAGCCACTGCGTTGATCCTTCACGAGGGCCTGCCACACACTGCTCTGGTGAGGTGTCCCACCGGGGCAAATGCCTACCCAGGAGGCTCTTAGTATCCGTGTCGCCCGAGCTGGTTGGAGTCCCCCACAGGGATGTTCCACAGGGCAGGCTTAAGCCACCTAAGGAGCTGCCTCGACCATCTGCCAATCACTTCACTTCCCGGTCAGGGAACCAAGAAATGTAACAGGACGAGCTGCAGACAAAACTCCTCAGACACCGAGTTAAAGAAGGAAGGGGTTTTTTTTCCAGCTGGGGGCATCAGCAAGACTCCTGTCTCAAGAGTCGAGCTCCCCAAGGGAGCAATTCTTGTCCCTTTTAAGGGCTCACAACTCTAAGGGGGTGCATGTGAGAGGGTCGTGATTGATCAAGGAAGGGGGTATGTGACCGGTAATATGACTGCATGCACCAGTAATCAGATCTGAACAAAACAGGATAGGGATTTTCACAGTGCATTTCTATACAATGTCTGTAATCTATAGATAACATAACCAATTAGGTCAGGGGTTACCAGGCCCAGGGTGTGATGTGAGGCTGTCTGCCTGTGGATTTCATTTCTGCCTTTTAGTTTTTACTTCTTTGGAGGCAGAAGTTGGGCATAAGACGATATGAGGGGTGTCTCCACCCTTACTAGAAGCTTTAGTTTTGCATCTTGCTTTTAGAGCTATGATCTATTTTAAATTTTGTGAAAGGCATAAAATCTGTCTAGATTCATTTTTTTGCATATGGACATCAAAGTGTTATAGCACCACTTGTTGAAGACTTTTTTCCTTTAAGAGATGAGTAACATTTGTGTGACTCTATTTCCAGGCTTTCTATTATTCCATTAATCTATGTGTCTATTCTTTCACAAATATCACTGTCTTGATCACAGTAGCTTTTATAGTAAGTCTTGAAAGTGGGTAATGTCGGACATCCAACATTTTTCTTCATTGTGTAGGCTATTCTGTTCTTTTTCATATAAACTTTAAAATCACTTTGCCAATATCTATAAAATGCCTTACTAGAATTCTGGTTGTGGGAGTACATGAAGTGATATTTTAAATCAGGTAGAAAAGAAAACCAAACCATACATTCCTACTGTCTTTATATTCACCTATGTAGTTATCTTTATCAGTGTTCTTGATTGCTTCATGTGGATCCAAATTACTGCCTAGTATCTTTGATATCAGCCTGGAGGACTACCTTGGTATTTCCTGTGGGACAGGTATGCTGGTAGCTCTTATAGGTTTTGTTTACCTCGAAAGTCTTAATCTCTCCTTTTGTATTTGGAATATTTTTCTGGATATTGACTTTTTGGCTGATCAACCTTTCTTTCAGCATTTGAATGTGCCATTCAATTGCCTTCTGGTCTCTATGCTTTCTGATGAAGTCAGCTGTTAATCTTATTGTTTCTCTTACTGCTTTTGAGACTTGAGGCTTTTGACAATCTTATTATGATGCATCTAGGTATGAGTCTCTTTGAGTTTATTCAATGTGGAGTTTGTTAAGCTAATTTACATGTGCAGATGAATGTTGATCAAATTTTAGCAGTTTTCAAATGATTGTTTCTGTCCTCCTCTCTCCTATTCTGCTGCTCCCATTATTTGTATGATAGTATTGATAGTGTCCCACAGGTCTCCGTAGCTCCTTTTCTTTAACTGGATAATCTCAAGTGATCTGTCTTCAAGTTTGCTGACTCTTTTCTTCTGCCAGTGCAAATCTTCTGTTGTGCTCATTCAGTAAATTTCATATTTCAGTTATTTTCTCCTAAATTCTAGTTTTATTTGGTGGTTTTCATTATTTTGTCTCTTTATCAATATTCTCCATTTGGTGAGACATTATCTAAAGTATTAGGATACCGAACATGTTTGCTCTGAGACAGTTTCTATCAGCTGTCCTTTATTTCCACCTATACGGGCATACTTTCCTATTTCTTGTGGGTCTTGAAATTTTTGTTGAAGACTGGACAATTCAAAATTGGATCTCCCTTCCACTACCCTCTGCCAGGTTTTACTGTTTTGCTGCTACTGCTGTTTTTGTAACTTTCCTAAATTGTGTAAGATTTTTACTTCTTAGTAGTCATGTACAGCTACTGAAGTCTCTGCTGAGTATAGTGATCCCTTCGTAATTAGATAGTTCCTTAAATGCCTTAATCCAATAACCCTTCTAGCCTTTGCCAAGGAAATCTGTGCGTGTTGGTAGATTACCATTCTTCCTCAGTCTTTACCTCCTGTTTTCAAAGAACTTAAAAATCAGAAGTGAGAGATTTAGGATTTTAAGTCTTTCCTGGGCATGCAACATCTTAGCACTTGTATGTGGCCATCTAGATTGACAGGAATATGTTGGAACTTACCACCATATAGACATCTCCATTTTTCCTTTTAAACATAGGGTTGGCCTCTTGTTAGCCCCAACTGGTAATGCTGCCTTAGACATCTGTGATGTTAAATAATTGTCTGATTATCAGCAAACACCTTGACATATAGAGGTGGTTACACAGGCAAAATAATATCCCTGAGGCTGGATCTTGTCATGGAGGTTTTCAGATTAAATAGTGGAAAATTCTGGAAGTGGGGTGACTAGGGAGCTCTGAATTGTTCTGCCTTTTCCAGTGGCTTACCAGGCTGCTCATTTTTAGAGCTACTGTAGTTGCAAAGCTGTTGTAGTTTTCAGGGTTACCATGAAGCTGAGAAGGAGGATTGGAATAGGGCAAATTAAAATGCCCCAAAGTTCACTGATATTACTTGAAATCCATCCATTTTCCTTGAACATACTCCTCAAATTGTTGTTGTAAGCCTTTGGACTAATTTCCAGGGTTTTGAAAAAGTTTTTTGACAAATCGTGCCTGAATCACCACTGGTTTTTATAGAGTAGATTTTCACAGGTGGTGGTTCAGCCTTTGGAAAAGTGCTTCTTTTTTCTCTCTTGATATCAAAGGTTTCCATTGTTCTCAAAATGATATCCATATCTTAAGTGTCTGGGTCAATTCCAGATTATCCCACATTATGAACAAAATCCAGAACTTCTTATTTCCAATATGATTTCTTTTCCACAGAAAATTCTGGTATTAAACCACAACTTCTCAATGTTTTCTGGAAAAGGGAGGTTGGGGAGATAAAACTATCAAATGTTTAATATGAAGTTTTCAGGGAAAAAAAGCACATCTTGCCATTTAAAGAATTACTCAAACTTCATGTGGAATCTGTCCATTTACTATTTACTGTATCATTATGATCGCCAAAAGTCAAATGTTATAATACAGCAGCACTTGTAGTATTAAGAAAACATCACGCAAAAACCATATTATATTTAACCCTAAGAACAAGCCAAATTATATTTAACCCTAAGAACAAGCCAAGTAATGATGCCCTATAAACTTGAGCTTCTATTGAAAAGAAATTCACATACATTTTAAAATATGCAACCAGAGGAAGTTACCTCACCTTTAGTATGTGCATTTAAAGTTTTGCATAGTTTATAATAGAATGTGCCTGAAATTCTTAATTTTGTAACTTTTATTTGCTTAACTGTTAAAATAGCAAATACCATGAGAAGAGAAACCAGAAGAAAGGAAAAGCTTTTAGTGTCATAGAGGTGAAACATGTAATAATGGTTAAATTTTTGAAGTCCATTAGCACTTTACTACAAAAATAAATGTTTACCCTAACCCAGTTAGCAAACTCTAAGCTACCCAAGTGAAACCTTATATTTCCCACTTACATGATACTAGATGATATCACTTTCTAACTTGTTTAAATTTGTGACATTTGATATTTTCATAGTCACTTTATTACAGGACTTAAAAAGTAAGGAGAACCAGACTAGCCAACTCCTACTTTCCACTAAGGCAATAGCCTCAACTGAGTTTTAAGACAAATGTTCTTGTTTTTCTCCTTTTATACTGAGCCTAAAAGCTTTTATTGTTTTCTAAGTTCATGGAATCATTCAAGACTGATTGTTCCATAAAAGAATTCTTTCTCAAATGGAAATTAAATTAGAAATAAAAGTTAAATCATACCTTATATTTAATGTGTTCAACTATTCAGAGTATATTTTGCTATAGAATACTTGGAAGCCATAAATCATTAATTTTTTTCTGAGCAATTAAGAAACTCATTTATCAAACACTCAGCTTGGCCAAGATGCAAACATATTATAAATAGGGGATTCTAAAATAAGCATCTGACAAATTTAGCAGTAGAAATTTCATGTATCCAATTAAGTGTCATAATTGATTCTTGAAGGCATCTTTCCAAACAATTATTCTCAACTTTGCAAATACTAAACACTAATTTTAACCCAGTTATCTCTATACATTTGAACAAATCAGAGTCCAAGATCCTCTAGTAAATTTTTGCTATCAAATGCCCTTGCCAAAACTGGGAATTCTTTTTTTCTCTATTTCAGAACCTGCACATTTCAAAGCCAAAAAACTGGAACGTATTTTTGAATGTGCACTGGCTATTCAAGTTCGTTTGTGTGAAGAAACCACAATTTATTTTGCTCTCCCCTGTACCATGGGGCTAGAACTAGTCTAATAACTATCTGCAGAGTCCCTTACCTCTAAGGTCCTAAATACAACCTGCATTTTGCTAGCAAGTAACACAGAAAGCCTGGAAAGTGGAATTGAAACCGCTCCCGTTTCTACCTCTCCAGCATGTGTGCCTGCCAAATGGGAGATTTAGCAGCCTCCAATTTCCTTTGTAATCCTGCCTCGGCCTGTAGAAGAGCTGTAAAACCTGCAATGAGTTCCTTAAGGACCTAGACCCTGTGTAGCAGCTGCAGCCTGCCTCTCTGTAGCAGTGAACCTGGAAGTTGTTTGGTCCTTCTAACTTTCACTCCCCTAGTACTGCTGGCAGTTGATAAGTATGTGATTCCCTAAGTCAAATTGTTTCTGCTTGAAACACACAGTGACTTTTTGTTTTCCTGTAACCTGGATTTTATGGTATTTGATGCCCCCAAACAGGGCAGCCTGGCAACTTCTGAAGCTCCTGAAGCATTTAGAGTGAAGCGTCTCCTCCTCAGCCTTCATTGCCACTGTGAGGCGTTGTCAGAATCAGAACTTCTGAGACTTCCCTAATTTCTCATCTCATAGCTATGGGGTCGGTGTGTCATCAAGCCAAACCCAGATTTTAATCCTTCATATTACAAAATAACCACAAAAGTTAGCTTAATATCTACATCAGGGATCTATATAAAACTCTAATTCATTCTCACCATCCCCATTCTCAGGATACTATCACTCTCAAATCAATCGCCAACTCCCAAATCCTACTGAGTTCCACTGCTGCAGAAGCATCCAAGCCTTACCTGTCTGAGGTTTCAAACTTCCCTTGGCTTAAAGATCCTCTACTGACCTCATCCAAGAAAGGTACCTTGCAAGGGGACTCTGAATCTCTACAAAGCACACTTCTACCACCTCTCATTTCTTTTAGACCAGTAACTAAATAGTTAGAGACACACACCCAGGGGACAGAGATGCACATAGAAAGCAATAGCTTACACGCTGTCAGAATTGCAAACTTTGGTTGTTACATCAGCAGAAACCTAGGGGTGTGTCTAGAAATAGATTATAAAGGTATTAGTCCAGGGAAGAAGAAACATAACATTGCACTGGTTTCAAATTATCAATAGAGCACTTACTATGAAAGTCTAGACTTAATGTGTTAAGCAGCTAGCATCAGTTGTTTGGTTTAAACATGAGTTCAGTGTTGACCTGCATTAAGTGAACTTAAGACGCTAGAACTGCTTTAGTAAAATATAGAAGTAACCCAAAGTCTTAGATGTAGATATCAGAGCATGGGCTTAATTTTCATGCCTCATCCCTCATGCCTTGGCCTACCTTCTTCCAGAATTGCTGCAGCAATTAGATAAGGGTAGTCGAACAATGCCACATCTTAATTGTACCACATCTGCCTTGTTTTCTGCCCAGGACTTCTCTCTTGCTGCCCCGTGAACACCTGTGGGAGCCCTCTTCTCCACTTTTGGCTCAGGCACAAACCTGAAATTGCAAGGTAGCTACTACCATCTGGCCAAAGGGTAATGAAATACAGAACTAGATTCCTATCCCATGCCTTGTGCAGCACGTTCTGTGTACTGAGAAGGCTCCAGAAAAGCTTAGTTAGCCCCAGTTTTCAGTAGTGATGAGAACTCTCATTATTCTTCCCATGCCTTGTGCAGCACATTCTCCATGGTTGCTCAGAAGGTTCCAGAAAAGCTGAGTTAGCCCCAGTTTTCAGTGGTGATGAGAACATAACCTCTGCTGCAGTGAATATCAGAGCCCCTTTCTGCCTTTTCCTGTAGTGCACATGGTGACCACCACCCTCTTGTCCTCCTCATTGAGCACTGTCTCCAGCCACTGCAGCCTTCTGTCCTTGCACATACCTCAGACCTCAGGTACCCAGAACTCTGCACCCCTAGAAGTCACCCAATCTGGGGACTGATGGAAAGTCTTATATAAATACTCCAGCCCAATGGCCACTCGGGTGGGATAATCTCGACCCTCTGGTTCTGAGTCCTCCCACAGGGTTAACTTGCTTGACAATGTGCCCTTCATTCAGAATAGGATACTAGGAAATGCTAGTAAAGGAATAGGGAAATAAGGAAAAAGGAAAGGCAGAAAGTTAGCACTTGAATTGAGACCTGCTCCTAGGAAAACTTTAAGACGGCTGTTACTGGAAGCAGCTTCAGGAAGTGGATGATGAGAAGGGAGATCTAGACTCAGGTCCCTTGCTGGCCAGATTGCAACTAGGGCCCCATTACTGATAGTAAGTACATAGTGACAACCCCTGGCATGCTGGAGACCATGTTACCAAGGCCCTTCCTGCAGTGAACTGGGATGGACATCAGTAGCACAGGACAGGGTGGACTGTCCTGTATAGTAACTTTAGCATAGGGAACATCTGGCAATGTCTGAGACAGTTTTAGTTGTCACAGCTGGGCAGGGGGTCTTCTGGTATCTAGTGGATAGAGACAAGGGATGCCGCTAGACATACCATGATGTACAGGACAGTCCCCCACAACAGGAACAATTAGGCCCAATATCGCCCAGTGGATGAGAACCCCAAGTACCTGTCTAGTCTTTTGATTATGCTAGTCTCCAAGCTTTACACTTCCTCTTTACATTAAAACATTTAATTTTATTTAAAATTCAAATGAATCTAACAATAAGACTGTACTAATCAAAATACCTAACTTTTTAAGTGTTCGTAAATCAGTAAGATTCACACATTAAAATCACCAAATAGAAAGCAAAATGACACGTGCAGATCTCTAAATGACCATGACTGACAAATATGCGAGAAAAGATCCTCATTAATAACCAACGAAGTGTAAATGTATCAGGATTCAGTTAGGTAAACTACTCGACGTTTCCAGTAGGCAGAGACTTAAAACAGGGTACCTGGGCATGGTGGCACCTGTAATCGCAGCTACGCTGGAGGCTGAAGTAAGAGAATTGTTTGAACCCAGGAGGCAGAGGTTGCAGTGAGCCAAGAACATACCACTGTACTCAAGCCTGGGTGACAGTGAGACTGAGTCTCAAAAAATAAAAATAAATGGGGGGTGGGAGTGGGGGTGGGGTAGAAAACTTGGTGTTTACAAAACATTTGGGAAAGCTGGAAGAAGGTGGTCCACTGCTAGCTCTCAGATGTTGCTCAAAGTTGCTACTGCCACCCAGGCCAGGGGGAGCAGGAAGTCCCTGTCAATGGTGGTATTTATAACCAGCAGCAAGTAGGCAGATGCTTCAGGGAAGATACCAGATCAAGGGCCCTTCAGAGCCCTGCCTCTGTCTACTGCCAGAAGATGGCTGTCGCTTCCAGGGCTGCTTCTGAATCTTGCCTCTGAAGGCTCTTGTGATGGGTTCTTAAACCAGCACAGTGCTGGAAAGGGATTCCAGAAAAATGTAGCTTCCAGGTAGCAGTCCCTGTGAAATAGAATAGAGGCGGGTCTGGGTGGGAGGGAAGGAAAGTTGCTGAGTGCAACAGACAAGGTTGCACCTTAAAACAATGACACAATGCCAATCACAGCTCACTTAAAAGATGCTGAGGGCTCTCAGTCAATGAGACCAGTTCCCTCGAGAAAGGCAGTGCAAACTCATCCTCTTACTGGCAGAGTTTCCATTAAGATAAAACGTGATCACTGAAAATCTGCATATCAATTGACTGACCAACTCAACTCAAGGAATTTCTTAGCATAATGTCGACACAAATTTACCAAACTATATACACAGATATTCCTCACATTAAGATGCAAAACTGATACAACTTAACTAGGATTTTGATTAGTTGTAGGTGATAAAAGCATGCAGCCATACATGTAAGGTGTGTTCATATTTTATAAAATATTCTATTTACTTCTATGTCTTTTGCCCTCAAGATAAAATCCAAAATCCTTACCTGCAGGTAGGTGTCTCTGGCCCCTGCTTGGTTGACCAACCTCACCTCATGCCGTTCCTCCTCATTACCAACTATGCCTCAGCCACATGGTCTACCTTCCAGGACCTTTTCCCTTCTGGAGGCCCTCATTCACACAGTTCCTCTGCCGGAAACACTCAATATGATGTATGTCATCCTACAGAGGCACTTACGTAAAAGTACATATAAATATGTGCATTAAAAAATGGATTTTTTTGAAAATATTCTTGTATTTCTGTATCTGGTTATATTTGCAACTCTAAAAAAGCTTATTAAATTACCTTGCAACTCTGATGGTTAATTTGAAAATCTAGAGAAAATTATACATGAAACTGCAAGAGATTTGAAATTCTAGTGGAAAACAGATGCTTTCCTTGTGAAATGTTTTTAAAAAAATGACTTGCCAAGAAGGTGATTTGACCAGCCCCACAACCTAGAAAACTTTTGAGTCACTAAGATATGAACTCTCGAAATACCCTAGAGGTAGATTTTGTTTCATAAATTAGCTTCAATATGGTCTTTTTTTTTTTTTTATAGTGAAAATGTGTCATCCACATAGAAGGGTTTATAACATGAGTGCTTTTTCTTTAAATATACATTTACTGTCCAGGGTAAACTATAAGCTGTTCGCTAGTGTCTTGAAAGCTTTCTATGTGCCTCCCTGATGGAATCTTCTTTTCCTTCCAGCACCCAAGAAATTAACACAAACGTTAGCACACTGATTGTGGCTTATTTCTGTAATAAATGTAAATCCTCAATAGGGATAACAAAACATACTGTATAGCTTTTTAAATGAAGAACAAGCACAAGCCTAGATAAGGAAAAGGCACCTGGTACCTCTATTAGGCAAAGACTCCTGTGAGAAGATAAACCAAATGGACTCCTGGGTCCAAGGCCAGCATGACCTTCTGCTTAC
This sequence comes from Rhinopithecus bieti, assembly GCF_001698545.2. Taxonomy (NCBI): domain Eukaryota; kingdom Metazoa; phylum Chordata; class Mammalia; order Primates; family Cercopithecidae; genus Rhinopithecus; species Rhinopithecus bieti. The sequence continues at coordinate 890,071 of NW_016815304.1, forward strand.
AAAGATCAGTTTGGTACAGTAGTGGACAAGCTGAGTGAGTTCTGGGAAAGAAGGAAACGCCAAAGTTGCATTTAGCTGATTGCAAGAAGGAAGAGGCTACTCTGTATTTTCAGCTTCTAAGCTTTCCCTTGCCTCCCTCCAGTTCTGAGAAACGTTTCTGAACAGAACTCTTCTGTTTTGACCTGAGTATCCTTCAGGGATTCCAGCATCCAGACCTGAGGGGAGAGCAAAAACTTCAAGAGCTTAACACAAACCAAATACTAAAAAAGGTGGGCCATGCTGACCTGGGGGATTCTGTCCTCTGATTAAAGAGACAGGTCTCTTGGATGGCTCATTGCTGGGACACTGAGAACCCAGAAACCAGGCTGTGAGAAGTCCAAGCTCCAGGAAGAGGTCTTGTGAACTCAGCTAGTGTTTAGCCCAGCTGACAGCTGAGCACCCAGTATCAACTGCTAACCATGTGGGTGAGCCCGGATTGTGTCCCCGCCCAGTGGAGCCTCCAGGTGACTCCAGACTGTGAAATAGTTAATCTTACCGTTCAGCTCAATTGGGCTATGGGGCCCAATTGTTTGGTCAAACACCAGTATAGATGTTGCTATAAAGGCTTTTGTATTATGTGATTAGCATTTAAATCGGTAGACTGAGTAAAGCAGAATAACCTCAATAAGGTAGGTAGGCCTCATCTGATCAGTTGGATGCCTGAACAGAACAGAAAACTGACTGCCCTTGAGCAAGAGGGAATTCTGTCAGCAGACACACATCTGGCCTGAACTGCAATGCTGGCTCTTCGCTGGGTCTCCAGCCTGATGGCCTTTGAAGTTAAACTACATAAGCTCTTCTCTGGGTCTCCTGCCTAACTGGCCCACCCCGCAGATTCTGGATTTCCCTGTCTCCTTAACTTTATGATCCAATTCCTTTAAAAAGTTTATCTCTCGCTCACGCTTGCGCTCTTGCTCTCTATATATACACATACACACGTGTATACTTTATGTATTTTATATATATACTTTGTTTTATATATATAGTATGTGCACACATAAATCAGTAAATAAGACAATCTGTGTATATATACATACATGCACACACATACACACCACATTGGTTGTTTTTCCAGAGAACTCTGTCCAATACATACACCCACATTAATCACAACTACAAATGCAGACACAAAAATAAAACCACAATCGCACAAGTAAGGACCACCCAGCTGAGCCTGATTTTCTCAGAACCATGAGGAAGTTATGAATGGTGGTTCTAAATTATTAGGGTCCAGGCACGGTGTTTCATACCTGTAATCCCAGCTCTTTGAAAGTCTGAGGTGGGTGAATCACCTGAGGTCAGGAGTTCGAGAACAGCCTGGCCAACATGGTGAAACTCCATCTCTACTAAAAATACAAAAACTTAGCTGGGTGTGGTTGCAGACACCTGTAATCCCAGCTACTTGGGAGGCTAAGGCAGGAGAATCACTTGAACCTGGGAAGCAGGTTGCAGTGAACAGAGATTGTGCTGCTGCACTCCAGCCTGGGCAACAAGGGTGAAACTTTTTCTCAAAAAAAAAAAAAAAAATTATTAGGAACTGGTAGGGCTTGTTATACAATGAGAGATCATGGGAAGACTCAGATAAAGTGGGTTTTCTTGCTCATAACTGAAAGCATCTTCAGAATACATTGTCCACCCTCTTAACTTACTTTTCCTGTGAGGTCTTGAAAGTTGAGGCTTATTTTGTTCTCTCCAGTTTCCTCTAGGAACTCTACTTCATTGGAGAATACTTGCTTTGTTTTTCCCAGACTAATTTTCTCTTGACCTTCTAACTACTCTAAATATCTGTAGAGGATCTTGATCGATTAGGATGAAAAGACAGAGCAAATTTCCTTTCAACCCTGATTCTGCAATGATTCCTGATATAACCATTAGAAGTTTCAAAACGACTTTTCACAAGAATACACTAGCACTGAAAACATTTCACCATTCGATTGGTCATTTTAGCAGCACTTGGGGATGGTCACATAAGCATAACTGGTCATCCTTAAGGCTTAAAACATATTTGTATTGTGAATCTCTACTAAGCATATTCATATCAACTATTGTGCCTTCACTGTGAGTTGGATCACTTATAAACACAAACTAGCCCTTCATTTTATTTCATACTGTGTCTGAAATCAGTATGTCCCTCCCAGTTTTGTTCATTTGCATTGCCCTGGAATAAAAAGGACGTTAAAGATAAAAGGATAAACAAGTTTGTGAATCTCTTGTAAGTAATATATAGATGAATTTAAACCTGAGTTAGGTGTTTTGTTTAATGAGTTTAAATTGTTTACATTTTCTTTTCTACTAGGATAGTTCTTTTACAACATTGTGTAGTGCTTTCAATTCTGGTGGTTCATGTATGAAAGCAAGACAAGTTTAGTTACAAGTAGCCTTCAAAGTTATTTCAGAGAGCTTTTTTCAAAACAGTATGTAGCCCGGTAAGCAACGCTATAATTGGGTTAATTATAGCATCTAAGTCATAGAATTTTTGCAAGCATTAGATAATGTGCATATATAACCCGTGATTCCACATATTATGTGTTAAATCTAGATAGTG
>NW_016815305.1:0-547 GCF_001698545.2 Rhinopithecus bieti
AAATGAAAACATGACATATCAAAATTTATGGGATGCAGCCAAAGTGGTGCTTAGAGGGAAAGTTATAGCTTTAAACTGGCTATATTAGAAAAGAAGAAAGCCTTCCAACCAATAATCTACCCAATCACCTTAAAAATCCCAAAAAAGAAGAGTAAGCCAAACTAAAAGCAGCAGAATAAAGCTAATAAGATTAGAGTGAAAAACTAATAAAATAGAACACAGAAAACGATAAAGTCACAGGGAGTTTTTTTTACTTTACTTGCTACCTAAAGGACCCAGAAGAGGAGGAAACGGAGAAGGGAAAGCTAAGAAAATAGGGGCTGGGGAATGGGCGGGGAATGAAAACAGGAGACTATTTTAACCAGCTTTGTAGAACTATTGGACACTTTAGCCATATACATGTATAACTAATAATTTTTTTTTTCAAAAGCAGAAAATAAAGCTAATGGCATTAAATATTAATATTCTAGTGTACTGCTAGACTTTAATTTGGGGCCAAAATTTATTATCTAATGGATTTTAAAGATTTCTTTTTTGAGATAAGGTC
>NW_016815306.1:0-2169 GCF_001698545.2 Rhinopithecus bieti
GGGAGGGGTGGGGTCCGTCGGTCTCCCACAGGGGAGGCCGAGGGAGCCGCCCGGTGGAGCTCTCCGGCAAGGTTCCTAATGCAGTCCCGACAGGAGTGGGGGCTGAGGAAGTTCGCGCAGCGCACCCCCGGGAGTGGCTTTTATGTCCTGGGCCTGGGAGTGGGAGGGCAGTGGGCAGGACATAGGCGGGTCGGGGATGGGCGGTAGGCATGGCTAGGCGGGTTCCGGGTTTTCTCCATCGGAGGTCGGGTTGCGCCTGCGCAGTCTACCCGTGTCTTTCCCGGGGGCGGGAAAGTTGACAGTGAAGAACCCGGAACTCCGCCATCTTGCCTCCGTGCCTCCTAACAATACCTTTATGTGTAGAGAAAGAGTTTGGGTCTTGTATTAGTCCATTCTCACATTGCTATGAAGAAATATTGGAGACTGGGTAATTTATAAAAAGAAATACGCTTAATTGACTCAGTTTTGTATGGCTGGAGAAGCCTCAGGAAACAACGATCATGGTGGAAGGCGAAGCAAACATGTCTTTCCTCACATGATGACAAGAGAGAGAAGTGCCAAGCAAAAGGAGGAAAAGCCACCTATAAAACCATCAGATCTCATGAGAAGTTACTCACTATCACAAGAAGAGCATAAGGATAACCACCGCTATGATTCAATTACCTTCCACCAGGTCCCTCCAATGACACATGGGGATTATGGGAGTTAAAATTCAAGATGAGATTTGGGTAAGGATACAGTCAAGCCATATTATTCTGCCTTGGACCTGCCCAAATCTTATGTTGTCACAATTCAAAACACAATCTTGCCATTCCAAAAGTCCCACAAAGTCTTAACTCATTCTAGCATTAGCTCAAAAGCCCAAGTCCAAAGTTTCACTTGAGACAAGTCAAGTCCCTTCCATCTATGAGCCTGTAAAATAAAAAATAAGTTAGTTACTTTCAAGATCCAATGGGGGTACAGGCATTGGGCAAATACTCACATTTCAAATGGGAGAAATTGGCTAAAATAAAGGGACTAAAGGCCCCATGCAAGTCCAAAATCCAATAGGGCAGTCATGAAATCTTAAAGTTCCAAAATGGTCTCCTTTGACTCTGCGTCTCATATCCAAGTAATGATGAAGCAAGAGGTGGGCTCCATGGCCTAGGGCAGCTCCACCTCTGTGGTTTTGCAGGGTACAGCCCCACTCCCAGATGCTTTCATGAGCTAGAGTTGAGTGTCTGTGGCTTTTCCAGACCCTCAGTGCAAGCTGTCAGTGGATCTACCATTCTGGGGTCTGGAAGACAGTGGTCCTCTTTTCACAGCTCCACCAGGCAGTGCCCCAGTGGGGACTCTGTGTGAGGTTTTCAACCCCACATTTCTCATCTGCAGTTCCCTAGCATAGGTTCTCCATGAGGGATCCACCCCTGCAGAAAACTTCTGCCTGGACATCCAGACATTTCCATACATCTTCTGAAATCTAGGCAGAGATTTCCAAACCTGTTGTCTTCTGTGCACCCATAGGCTAAAAACCACACGTAAGCTGCCAAGGCACGGGGCTAGTACCCTCTGAAGCAATGGCCTGAGCTGTCCATTGGCCTCTTAAGCCACAGCTGGAGCCGAAGCAGCTGACATTCAGGGCATTATGTCTCGAGGCTGAATAGAGCAGGTGGCCCTGGGCCTGGACCACAAAGCCATGTTTCCCTCCTAGACCTCTGGGTCTGTGACAGGAGAGGTGGCTGTGAGAGTCTCTGACTTGCCCTGGATAAATTTTCTCCATTGGCTTGGTGATTAACATTTGCTTCCTCAATACTTATGCAAATTTCTGCAACTGGCGTGATATTTCTTCTCAGAAAATGGGGTTTTCTTTCCAGTGTGTTGTCAGGCTGCAAAGTTTCCAAACTCTGCTTCCTCTTGAACACTTTGTTGCACAGAAACTTCTTCTGCCAGATTCCCTAAATTATCTCTCTCAAGTTCAAAGTTCCACAGATCTCTAGGGCAAGGGCAAAACGCTGCCACTCTCTTTGGGTAGCAAGAGTGACCTTTACTTCAGTTTTCAATAAGTTCCTCATCTCCACCTGAGATGACCTAATTGTCCTAGTTACTATCAGCATTTTGGTCAAAGCCATTCAACAAATCTCTAGGAAGTTCTCAAGGTTTTTTTTTTTTTTTTTTTTTTTTTTTTTTTTT
>NW_016815306.1:6010-7394 GCF_001698545.2 Rhinopithecus bieti
TTCTTTCTCTTTCAAATAAGTCATTCATCCCCAATAAAATAAGAGAAATGGTATCTACAATCAAAAGTGAAGATAGAAGAGCAACTTTAAGTGTACATACTTGAAAATATATGAAGTACTCTTAAGAAATAGAGAATTTTTCAGGCCAGGATATAACTTAATGAAGCTTTTACAGGTATATAAAAAATAAGTCATATTTTAAAAGGGACTTTCTCAAATAGGCAATGAATCCACTGTCCAAAAGACTGCCCAAGACCCTGGATGCAAGAACTTCATCTTCGAGACACTAGTATAGAAATGGATGCAAGCAGAAGTCATAGAATAGACTTTGCAATGAAACACTTGATTAATGAAATGAACATTTTCAGCAAATAATAATAATAATGATAATTTTCACGAAATAATTTCCCCAATGCTAAACTTTATGTAGTAATAAGTGACCTGAAAAAAACATTCTTACCAAAAACTCACAAACGTTAACCATACCTTTAAGCTAACCAGGATAGCCAGCCACCCTGGGCAAAGACCTGTTATTTTGTGGACCTCATTTTAAGCTCCTTAAAATAGTTTCATAGAATTTAATCAGAATTCCTTGCTTAATGTCATTTATTCACTTCAAGTTTCAATAAATATTTATTGAACAACTACTGTGGTGGATATAGGGGCTATTTTATCTAAATAAAATGTATCTAAATAAAATATCCATGATCAGTGAACGTGGCACTTACTTGCTTTACTTATCCATTTTTCATCCCGTTTAAAGAAAAGAGCATAGGTATGACTGGGCATAAGTAGTCCACTTCGATTATTTTTAATCTAAATGTGGTAAAAGGAAGACAACAATTTCGTTACTATTCATCTAACCAAATATATTTTGATTAAAATAACTAAAATAATACTTTCAAATGTTAAACTTTTATGGACTTTCTAAAATGAAGGAAACATTTCCTTCTGTTTAAAATTAAACAATTGACAAAGCACAGGAACCCTGATATATAATTTGAAAGGTAATTTGTAAAATCCTTCAATAAAATAAAATAATAAAATAAAATTCTGAATTTATATAAATTATTTCATAAATACACTGAGTTGATAGGTGAAAAAATATGAACAATAATTGGTCTAAGTGTGTTTATGTTAACCAAAATAAATGCTAAGTGTATCTTTCATTTGCTTAACATACTGTAAGCATTTTTTAACTAGATGCGTTTTATACTTATAAAATTATTTTAAACCTTTGTATTTAAAATTTAAAGAGAAAGATGGCTACTTAAAGAATGAATAATAAAATTGATGTCTTCCCTTGATTATTCTAGTTATTGGTTATTAAGAATATGATTTTAAATTGCTTGTGTAATTTACTCATTGATCTACTAAACATATA
>NW_016815307.1:0-1982 GCF_001698545.2 Rhinopithecus bieti
AAAGCTTCTCTCCAATTTTCGATGGAAGACAATTCCTTGCTTGACACAGGAATCTGGTTACCACTTAGTATCTCTTCGCAGAATCCTCAAAGACCGACTTTCAAACTATGAAATGTAGAGGAAGCTTTAAACCTGTGAAAAGAATGGACATGTCAGAGAACAGTTTCTTCGAGAGCTTCTTTCTCTTTTTCATTGAACATCATTTCACTTTTTGGCGTAGTCTTCAATGTGCTCGGAATCCCCCTCTTTTGGTTTTACTGGAACAGTGTTCAATCTGTGCCTTATGAGAAGAAAGTCACAACTCCCTGAGTGGAATGCTCACAACATGAAGTAGTTTCTCAGAAAGCTTCTCTCCAGTTTTTATCTCACTACATTTCCTATTTCACCATAGACCCGAATGTGATCCCAAATATCCTTTCACGGATCCATCCATGAGGGAGTTTCCAAACTGTGCAATGTAAAGAAAGCTTCATCTCTGTGAGATGAATAAATATAACAAAAATCAGATTCACAGAAACCTTCTTTCCATTTTATCTGAAGATATTTCCTTTTTCACCCTAGTCCACAATGTGCTCCCGAAGGTCCCTTCGTGGATCCGTCCATGACAGTTTCGAAGCTGTGTAATGTAAAGAAAGCTTTATCTGTGTGAGATGATTACATGTATCACAGAGTAGTTTCCTAGAAAGCTTCTTTTCACTTTTATCTGAGGCTTTTCCCTTTTCACTATCGGCATCAACATGCTCCCGAATATCACTTGGTAGCTGTTTCTCCAAAAGGGTTTCCCCGACGCTGTATGAGAAGAGAGGTATAACACGGTGACTGGAATGCACACATCACAAAGCAGTTCCTCGGAAAGCTTGTCTCCAATTTCGGTCTGAACATATTTCCTTTTCCACCGTTAGCCTCAAAGTGATCCCGAATATCCCATCACATGCTAAATATACACAGGATATAAAAACTGCTCAATGAAAAGAGAGGCTTAATTGAGCGAGAGGAATGAAGAAGACATGGGGAAGTTTCACAGAAAGCTTCCTACTGGATTTTTCCGGAGCACATTTCTTTCTCCATATTCTAGGGATAATTCCCAATTGTTCTTCTTCGGATGCCACAAAAAGAGTGACTTCAAGTTGCTCAATCCAAAGAATAATTTAACTCTTTGAGACGAATACACACATCCCAGAGCAGTTGCTCAGAAAGTTTCTCTGCAAGTTTCATCGGAAGACATTACCTCGCTCACCACAAGCCTCTGGGCGTCACTAAATATCCTTTCACAGATTCTTCAAAGACAGAGTTTTGAAACTCGGCAACATAGAGTAAGCATTAACACTGAGAAGTGAATGCACATATCGTAGAGCAGATTCTTGGAACCCTTCTTCCTCGATTTTATTTCAGTATATTTCACTGTTCGCCATAGTCCTCAATGTGAACTGAAATATCACTTTTTCAGCTTCACAGGAACAGTGGGCAAACACTGCCTGGTGAGAAAGGAGGTATTCCTCCCTGAGTGGAATGCATACATCACAAAGTAGTTTCTCAGAAAGTTTCTATCCAGTTTTTATCTGCAGATATCTCCTCTTTCACCATAGGGCTGTATGTTCTCCAGAATGTTCCTTCGCGGATCCGTGTATGATGGAGTTTCCAAACTGCATAATATAAGAAAAGTTTTAACTATGCAAGATGAATAAATATATCTAACACAAAGCAGTTTCACAGAAATCTTCTTTCCAGTTTTCTCTGAGGATGTTTCCTTTTCACCATAGCCCTCCCTATACTCCCGAATGGCTCTTGGTAGCCTTTTCTCGAAAAGGGATTCTGGAATCATTTATGAGAAAAAAAGGTGTATCTCTGTGAGTGGAATGCACATGACACAAAGCAGCTCCTCAAAAAACTTCTTTCCATTTTCTATTTAAAGACGTTTCCTTTCTCACCGTAAGCCTCAAAGGTTCCAGAATATCCCTTTGCACACTAAACAAAAACAGTGT
>NW_016815307.1:4801-6645 GCF_001698545.2 Rhinopithecus bieti
AGAAAGAAGCACTTGAAGAAACTGCTCTCAGACATGTCCATTCTTTTCACAGGGTTAAAGCTTACTCTATATTTCCCAGTTTGAAATTCGGTCATTGAGGTTCCGGCGAAGGGATAGTAAGTGACGACCGGAGGCCTGTGTGAGTCAAGAAAATGTCTTCCATCGAAAATTGGAGAGAATTTTTCTGCGCAACTCTTTTGTGATGTTTGTATTCATCTCGTAGAGCTAAAGCTTTGTTTGGACTGAGCAGTTTGAAATCACTGCTTTTGTGGAATCTGAGAAAGGACATTTGGAAATGCTCTTTAGAACATCCGGAAAAAGAAATAACCTCAGAGAGAAAGCAGAAGGAAGCTTTCTGTGAATCTGCTGTGTGTCTCGTGAATTCCACTTACACAGTTAAGCTTCTCTTTTCATAGAGCAGTATCATAACACTGTTTTTGTTTAGTCTGCAAAGGGATATTCTGGACGGCTTTGAGGCTTACGGTGAGAAAGGAAACGTCTTCAGATAGAAACTGGAGAGAAGCTATGTGAGGAGCTGCTTTGTGACGTGAGCATTCCACTCACAGAAATATACCTTTCTTCTCCTAGAGGATTCCGGAATCTCTTTTGGAGAAAAAGCTACCAAGAGATATTTGGGAGTAAAATGACGACTATGGTGAAAAAGGAAATATCCTCGGACAAAAAATAGAAAGAAGATTTCTGTGAAACTGCTTTGTGTTAGATATATTTATTCATCTCACATAGTTAAAACTTTAATTATACTATGCAGTTTGGAAACTCCGTCATGCACAGATCCACGAAGGGATATTCGGGAGCACATTCAGGCGTACGGTGAAAGAGGAGATATCTTCAGATAAAAACTGGATAGAAGCTTTCTGAGAAACTACTTTGTGATGTATGTATTCCTCTCAGAGAGTTACACCTCTTTGTTCACAAGGCAGTGTTTGAACACTGTTCCTATGAAACTGAAAAAGGGATATTTTGAAATGCCTTGATGACTATGGCGAGCAGTGAATTGTACTGAAATAAAATCGAGGAAGAAGTGTTCCAAGAATCTGCTCTTTGATATGTGCATTCACTTCACAGAGTTAATGCTTACTCTATGTTGCCCAGTTTCGAAACTCTGTTTTTGAGGAATCTGTGAAGTGATATTTAGTGACCCCTGGAGGCTTGTGGTCAGCGAGGAAAAGTGTTCCAATGAAACCTGCAGAGTAACGTTCTGAGCAACTGATTTGCGATGTGTGTATTCGTCTCCTAGAGTAAAACCATTCTTTGGATTCAGCAGCTTGAAATCACTGTTTTTGTGAAATCTGAGGAAGGAAATTTGGGAACGATCCGTAGAATATGGAGAAAGAAATATCTTCAGGTAAAATCCAGAAGGAAGCTTTCTGTGAAACTACTCTGTGTCGTCTTAATTCCTCTCACTCAGATAAGCCTCTCTTTTCATTGAGCAGTTTTCTAGCTCTGTGTATGTTTAGCATGTGATGGGATATTCGGGAGCACTTTGAGGCTAACGGTGAAAAAGGAAATATGTTCAGACCGAAACTGGAGAGAAGTTTACCGAGGAACTGCTTTGTGATGTGTGCATTCCAGTCACAGTTTTATACCTTTCTTCTCATAGAGCGTTGGGGAAACCCTTTTGGAGAGACAGGTACCAAGTGATATTCGGGAACATGTTGATGCTGATAATGAAAAGGGAAATGGCCTGAGACAAAAACTGGAAAGAAGCGTTCTAGAAAACTACTCTGTGATATCTGTAATCATCTCACATAGATAAAGCTTTCTTTATATTATGCAGTTTGGAAACTGTCATGGACGGATCCACGAAGGGACCTTTGGGAGCA
>NW_016815308.1:0-3441 GCF_001698545.2 Rhinopithecus bieti
GAACATTTGATTGAGTTCTGTATTTCCTAACAAATGAGTAAAAAAGAAACAGTTCTTGGGTCGCCCCCCCAAAAAAAAATTGATACATAAATTTATCATCCAAGACCACTTTTTTTTCCTGCCATTGATTTTAAAGAGAAATATATCTTGTAGGGCATTATATGTGGGACATTAAGGAAATAGACAATTTTTTAACCATGGTTTTGCAAAAGACACAGATGTGTGTGTGCATGTGTTTGTGTGTGTGTGTCTCTCTCTGTGTGTGTATGTGTGCAAATGGATATTTCTGGTCTAAAGTCTCTACTAAAACAGTAGCAGAGGGTATAACATTGGTTTTGTGAGATGAAATGCATTTCTTTGAGTTGCAGAACTAATACATTTTGGGTATTGTCTTTGCTTGTGATCAAATGAATAAGGAGTCATGTCTCTGAAGATCCAAGAGAGAGAGAAAGAACATTTCCATCGAACTTCGGGAATCTCTCCCTGGATTATCAAATGACTGCAATGAGTCTTTGGCAAGGACTAAAGAGTAATCATTTCACAGTAGCATTTTCCACTGATCATCCAAAGTGCTTGAAATCATTTGATAGTGTTTTTTCCTAGTCTGCTTTGGATCAGTCTATTTGTTAGGCTTTGGGGACAAAAGATTATTAAAATGTAGTCCCTGTTTTCAGGTAGCAGGAGTCTAACCCTGGCAAGAACATATATAAATAATCATGAATTAATACACACAGTAGAGGAATGTGCAGTGTGCCATGGGAACCCAATGGAGGAAGCGAAATTTCACTGAGGAAACAGGATTTGAACTGTGTGAGCTATTGAAGAAGTCTTCACAAGTTTTATTTGTAAATATGGCTGATCCTTGAACAATGAGGGGTTAGGGGTTCCTACCCTCTGTGCAATAGAAAATCTGCATATGGCTGGGCGCAGTTGCTCACACCTGTAATCCCAGCACTTTGGGAGGCTGAGGTGGGTGGATCGCTTGAGGTCAGGAGTTCAAGACCAGCCTGGCCAATATGGTGAAACCCTGTCTCTACTAAAATACAAAATTAGCCAGACTTGGTGGTGCATGTCTGTAATCCCAGCTACTTGGGAGGCTGAGGCAAGAGAATTGCTTGCAACCGGGAGGTGGAGTTTGCAGTGAGTCAAGATTACATCACTGTACTCTAGCCTGGGTGACAGAGCAAGACTCCATCTGAAAAGAAAAGAAAAGAAAACCTGCATATAACTTCTGACTCCCCAAAACTTAACTACTAGTAGCCTACTGTTGACCAGAGGCCTTACAGATAACATAAACAGTTGATTAACATGAATTTTGTATATTACATGAATTATACCCTGTATTCTTCCAATAAAGTAAGCTAGAGAAAAGAAAATGTTATTAAGAAAATTATAAGACAAAATACATTTAGTATTCATTAAGTAGAAGCAGATCATCATAAAGGTTATCATCCTCATGTCTTCCTGTTGAGTGGGCTGAGGAAAAGGAGGTCAAGGAGGGCTTGGTCTTGCTGTCTCAGAGGTGGCAGAGGCAGGAGAAAATCAGCATATAAATTGACTTGCATATTTCAAATGCGTGTTGTTAGAGTCAAGTGTATTTTATTTATTGATGTATGAAATGGATGCAGAAAAGTATGCAAATCATAATACACACCTCACTTTGTTTTCACAAAGTGGACTCACCCATGTGACTACCATCAGATCAAGAAATAGAGCATCATGAGAAATAGAACTCCAGAAACTTCTCAGGCCTCCTTTTCCAGGCATGATATGCCCCTGTCTGCCAAAGGTAACCATTATCCCAACTTGTAACTCCATAGATTAGTTTTGTATTTTATACAAATGTAATCACATGTTATATATTATTTTGTGTCTGGGTTTAACATTTTGTGACGTTTATCTAGGTTGTCACATGTAGTTGTAATTAATGTACTTTTCATTGCCATGTAGTATTGCATTGCATAAATATACAACAATTTATTCTGTTGATGAACATATGAGTTATTTCCAGGTTTTGGCTGTTGCAAGTCATGCATTGTTGTACACGTTTTAAAATTAACACACTTGTGTATTGCATGTGTCTATACCCAGAAATGAAATTGCTGAGGCTTCATTTGTATATAAGCACACACACATGTGCACACATACACAGTTGATCTTTTAACAACACAAGTTTGAACTGTGTGGGTCCACTTATATGTAGATTTTCTTCTGCCTCTGCCACCCTCGAGATAGCAAAACCCTTCCCTCCTCTTCCTGCTCCTTCTCTACCTACTCAACATGAAGATAATGAGGATGAAGAACTTTATGACTATCCACTCCTACTTAATGAATAGTAAATATATTTTCTCTTTCTTATGATTTTCTTAACAATATTACTTTTTTCTAGCCTACTTTATTGTAAGAATATAGTGTATAATACATGATATACAAAATAAGTGTTAATCAACTGTTTATGCTATTGATAAGGCTTCTGGTCAACAGCAGGCCATTAAAAGTAAAGTTTTGGGGAGTCCAAAAGTTATACACAGATTTTGGACTGCATGGGAGTTTGACACCCCTACTCCTCTCATGTTGTTCAAATGTCAATTGTAATTTAGTTTTAGTTTTCCAACCTGCTTGTACAAATTTACATTCTAACCAACAATGTATTAGAGCAGTAACTGGCAAACTATGGCTAGAAGACCTGTTTTGTTTTGTAAGATCACAACTCACTGTAGCCTCAAACTCCTGGGCTCAAGTGATCCTCCCACCTCAGCCTCCCAAGTGGCTAGGACTACTGGTGTGCACTATCATACCCAGGTAATTCTGTAACTTTTGTAGAGTCGGGATCTTGCTATGAGAGAAGGGTGGTCTCAATTTCCTGGCCTGAAGCAATCCTCCCTTCTCAGCTTCCCAGAGTGCTGGGATTATAGGCGTGAGTCACTGTGCCAGCTTGTAAGTAAAATTTTATTGGAACACAATCTCAGTTTTTTTTGTTTGTTTGTTTGTTTTAATGTATCGTCTATGTCAGTTTTCTTGTGGCAAGGGCAGAGTTGAGTAGTTGTGAAAGCAATTGTGTGGCCCACAAAGCCAAACATATTTACTATCTGACCCTTTACAGAACCAATTTGCCAACCTCTATATTAGAGTTCTGAGGGTTTCAAAACCTTGCCAACAACCACGCTGTTGACTGTTTCATGTCAGCTCTTCTAGTTTGTGTTCTGGTGGGTGTTTCATGAATCATGTTATGGCATTAATGTCCATGATCTTATTGAAATCTTCATATACGTTATAAATGAGCTTACAAGAAAGAGTTGTCATTATGGTTAAATGCTGAGCTCAACTTGAGATTCTATAATCTTCCCTCCCAAAAGATTTATTTTGTATGATTTTTCTAAATGGTATACTAGTAATTTCATTTTGAAAAAAAGATTTCTCTTTGCTTTTTTTTTTTTTTTT